>NC_029776.3:79304171-79305772 GCF_000817695.3 Arachis duranensis | reverse complement strand
GGTCATATGCTAACCCCACTACTGCTTCATATGGGAGTAGTATCTGTATACCTTCCATCGGTGTCAGTAGATTTGAGTTGAATCTTCAGCTCATCATCATGGTGCAGCAAAGTTGCCAGTATTCCGGTCTTCCACAGGAAGAACCTACAGAGTTTCTGACACAATTTCTACAAATTGCTGACACAGTACATGATAAGGGAGTAGATCAGGATGTCTACAGATTATTACTGTTTCCATTTGCTATAAAGGACCAAGCTAAGAGATGGTTAAATAACCAACCTAAGGACAGCATAAAGACATGGAAACAACTGTCAGAAAAATTCTTGAATCACTATTTTCCTCCCAAAAGGATGACACAGGTAAGGCTAAGCATCCAAGGCTTCAAACAAAGAGATAATGAATCCCTTTATGATGTCTGGGAGAGATACAGAGAGATGCTAAGAAAATTCCCCTCTGAAATGTTTTCAGAGTGGGTGCAGTTAGACATCTTCTACTATGGGCTTACAGAAAGAGCTCAGATTTCTCTAGACCACTCAGTTGGTGGATCTATACACATGAGAAAAACAATTGAAGAAGCTCAAGAGCTCATTGATACAGTTGCCAGGAATCATCACCTGTACCTAAGCAGTGAACTTCCCAAGAAGGAAGATGCTAAAACAGCAACTGCTGAACTCAGTCCTGCAAATCAAGCTGCTGAATTCAATCAGCAATTAGATTTTCTAACAAAACAGTTAGCCGAATTCAAGGAGATACTACAAGAAACAAGAATGGCTAATAAAAATACAGAAGTACAGTTGAAGGAAACAGAACAGTAGTTATCAAAACAAATAACAGAAGAATGCCAAACAGTTCAATTAAGAAGTGGAAAAACATTAAATACCTCACTTCAAGATAACAGGAAGCCAAGAAATGAGCAAACCACCCAAAATCCATCTGAGGACAGTCAGAACCCAGAGAGGAATAACTTTGCACTCAAACGCCAGAAAATGGGTGGAAAGCTGGCGCTGAACGCCCAGACCATGCTCAGGTCTGGCGTTCAATGCCAGAAACAAGCAATGAATCGGCGTTGAACGCCCAAAGGAAGCTCAGTTCTGGCGTTCAGACGCCTACAGAGACAAGACAAAACATGCTCCCAGTCTACTCGGGATCAAACAAGGTAACCAAGAAACTCTCCGAGAATACATGGAGCGATTCAACAAAGCCTGCCTGGACATACAACACTTGCCCACTGATGCAGCCATCATGGGACTAGCAAACGGCCTAAAAGAGGGACCGTTTAGCCAGTCCCTATCCAAACGATACCCGACCTCCCTATACGAGGTGCAGGAGCGGGCAGAAAAATATATCAACATGGAGGAAACCTCCCAGCTAAGAGACTCTTCTAGGAAGGAATCAAACTACCCACTCCGAGATCGAGATCGGGAACAGAAGAAGAAAGAAGAACCCAACTCGGACAAGCCACGGAAGTACCACAACTACACCCCCCTCCGAGTCTCCCTGGTAGACGTCTACAGAGAAGTATGCCACACCGAAAAAATCCCACCGCCCCGACCGCTAAAACACAAAAAAGCAGGGAGAGATCGGTCCGAATACTGTGAATA
>NC_029776.3:79294330-79295656 GCF_000817695.3 Arachis duranensis | reverse complement strand
TTCCTTTTGTACCTGCACAAACAAACAACTTTGCTATCATTTTTTTTCGGTCCATGTGAATAATGAATAGTACTTGCACATGTTTTTCCTTCTTTTTGAATTTTCTTTTTGAATTGTAAATCAATGATTGACTTCATGAGCTTACAGCCGTGACCCTTGTATGTATGCACACTTATTACTGGACACCAAACTTAGTGTTTGGTAATGTCTCCTGATGACATGAAATCCATGTTGGTTGTCCTTAATGAATGTGCATAATTCTAATAAATCATAGTCACTTTGGCTCTTTGATCCTAAACAATTTTATTACCTAAAGTAATTGAAATCAAAGTATTAAAACATGCAAATGGTATACTTGTCATGAATTTCTAAATCCAGAGGAACTTCTTACTTTTCATTAACTGTGTTCAAGGAGGAACACCAAACTTAATGTTTGGTTGTGCACCTTGAATGAAAGATTGAATACAATTTGAATAAGATTTGGGGTGCCTTCAGGCACACCAAACTTAGAGACCAATTGTATTTTACATGCAAGGTTTAGTGCACCTTATCAACAGTTGTCCTGAGGATTCAAGTTCATGCATAAGAAACCATGCTTTATTAGATGCAAAGCAAAACAATAAAAAGTAAGGATACTAAAACATGGGTTGCCTCCCAACAGCAAAGGAGTATTACCTCAGGTTGGGTTGCCTCCCAACAAGCGCTTCTTTAACGTCATTAGCTTGACGGTTGTCCTTTGTTAGGGTGGATTGTAGTGCTTGATGTCCTCTCCTCTCACTATGAAAACGTCCCCATTTGATTCCTTCATGATTTCCAAATGTTCCATAGAAAGGACTTTCCTGATTGTGAACACTTGAGGGAGCTGGGAAGGAATGGTTTTGAGGCCAGGTGGGATTGGCAGATAATGACTTGATATCACTTTATCTCCCTGAGAGAAACCTTCAGTGGGAATTTTCTTGTTTCTCCACCCTCTTGGCAATTTCTTTACAATTCTTCCCTTTCTCTTGAGGATTTCTTCATTGACCTTTATGCCAGGAGGATCCTTCTGATCTGTTTCTATTGAATCTTGTGGCTTTAACTCTTGCAATTCTTGTTTTCCTTCCAAGGACTGTTTCAGAGTTTCAGCTGCTGGATTGCTTTCCTCCAAACACAGATGGCTACTATCATCCAGCGGCTTTTCAGGTTCTGGTTCAGGCTCAGATGCAGGTTTGAAAACATGGAAAATGAGCTGTACATCATGTATTCTCAAAATTAGCTCTCCTTGTTCTACATCTATAAGCGCTCTAGCAGTGGCTAGAAATGGCCTTCCCAGAATGATAGGGTGTA
>NC_029776.3:79282210-79288483 GCF_000817695.3 Arachis duranensis | reverse complement strand
CTCCAGGGTTGCTTTCTTCATTTCCACGTTTAAGCTCCAGTTTAAGGTTAAACTGGAGCTTAAACGTGTTCGACCAAAATCCACACTCCAGGGTTGTTTTTTTTCATTTCCACGTTTAAGCTCCAGTTTAAGGTTAAACTGGAGCTTAAACGTGTTCGACCAAAATCCACACTCCAGGGTTGTTTTTTTTCATTTCCACGTTTAAGCTCCAGTTTAAGCTTAAACTGGAGCTTAAACGTGGAAATGCTCCTTGGTGCATTTCTCATTTCTGGCGTTTAACTTCCAATTTAAGGTTAAATTGGAGGTTAAACGCCACTTTCAGCTTTTCTCAGCTTTCATGATTTTGGCGTTTAAGCTCCAGTTTAAGCTTAAACTGGAACTTAAACTCCACATGTGGTATTCAAGCTTCCTTTATTGATTTTGTTGCTTCCTTGTCTAGCCTCTTCTTCCCTGAAATCATCCAAACAACTGCATCAAAGTCTTGCAAAATTTCATGAGAAATCTTCCATTCATAGCATTCAAGTAATATAACTAAAAACTCATGGAATTTGCATCAAAATCATACTGTTTGGATGGTTCATTGCTTTGTTATTCATTTAACCATTCTTGGTTACTTTAAGCTCAAGAAAATGCATAAAACAACTAAAACTAACAGAAAAATGCTAGTGAAACTAGCCTAAGATGCCTTGGCATCACATGGGTGTTTATGTGCTTTTTCCTGAGGTTTTATGCCACTTTTACTAGTTGTTATGAATGATGCAAATACCTCAAGATTATAGCAAACTTTGAGGCAATTGTTTGATTAATTGTAGGAAGAAATGAGGCAAAAAAAAAAAAGTAAGAAAGAAGAGGAGGAAACAAAGTAAAAGAGTATTGAAGAAGAGAGGGAGATGTAACGTTGGTGGCAACGATGATCCACAAACGTTGAAGGCAACATTTTTTTGGAAAGTAGAAATGGGTGCCAACGTTGTGGGCAACATTGGTGATCCAACGTTGCCTCAAACGTGGGAAGCTGCAGAATGCTGGTGCTGGCGTTAGAGAGAACGTTGGAGGTCCAACGTTACCTCCAACGTCTTCTATGGTTTTTCAATTCTGGAGCTAGAAAAATTTTGGGTGATGCATACACGTTAAGGATGCGTACGTGTGAAAGTGAAAAATTTCTTAGTCCACGTGTAAGCATGAGTCTCGCGCACGCGTGAATTGACAAATTTGACCATTCACGCGTACGCATGGGTTACGCTTGAGCGTGAATGAACGAACATTGGAGGACCAACACTACCTCAAACGTTGCCTCCAACGTCCGTGATGAGTCACCCAAAATTTAATTTGAAAAATTTCAATCGATGCGCACGCATGGATCACGCGTACGCATGGATGCGTATTTTGGCTAGATGATGAGCGGATAATTTATACGCTTTTTGGCATTGTTTTTAGGTAGTTTTAAGTATGATCTAGTTACTTTTAGGGATGTTTTCATTAGTTTTTAGGCTAAATTCATATTTCTGGACTTTACTACGAGTTTGTGTGTTTTTCTATGATTTCAGGTATTTTCTTGATGAAATTGAGGGACTTGAGCAAAACTCTAATAGGAGGCTGACAAAGGACTGCTGATGCTGTTAGAATCTGACCTCCCTACACTCAAAATGGATTTTCTGGAGCTACAGAACTCTAAATGGCGCGCTCTCAACGGAGAAGGAAAGTAGATATCCAGAGCTTTCCAGCAATATATATAGTTCATACTTTATTCGTAATTAGATGACGTGAACTGGCGCTCAACGCCAGTTCCATGCTGCATTCTGGAGTCAAATGCTAGAAACACGTCACGAACTAGAGTTGAACGCCCAAAACACGTTACAACTTGGCGTTCAACTCCAAGAGAAGCCTCAGCTCATGGATAGATCAAGCTCAGCCCAAGCACACACCAAGTGGGCCCCAGAAGTGAATTTATGCATCAATTACTTACTTCTGTAAACCCTAGTAGCTAGTTTAGTATAAATAGAACTTTTTACTAGTTTATTAGAAGTTTTGGACTATCTAGTTCTTTTGACCATTCGGTCTTTCATGGGGGCTGGCCATTCGGCCATGCCTGGACCTTCATCACTTATGTATTTTCAACGGTGGAGTTTCTACACACCATAGATTAAGGGTGTGGAGCTCTGTTGTACCTCAAGTTTTAATGCAATTACTACTATTTTCTATTCAATTCGACTTATTTTTATTCTAAGATATTCGTTGCACTTCAACATGATGAATGTGATGATCCGTGACACTCATCATCATTCTCACCTATGAACGCCTGACTGACAACCACTTCAGTTCTACCTTAGACCGGGCGCATATCTCTTGGATTCCTTAATCAGAATCTTCGTGGTATAAGCTAGAATTGATGGCGGCATTCATGGGAATCCAGAAAGTCTAACCTTGTCTGTGGTATTTCGAGTAGGATTCTGGAATTAAATGACTGTAACGAGCTTCAAACTCGCGATTGCTGGGCGTGATGACAAACGCAAAATAATCAAGGGATTCTATTCCAACATGATCGAGAACCGACAAATGATTAGCCGTGCTGTGACAAAGCATTTGGACCATTTTCACTGAGAGGATGGGATGTAGCCATTGACAACGGTGATGCCCTACATACAGCTTGCCATAGGAAGGAGTGACAAAGATTGGATAAAAGCAGCAGGAAAGTAGAGATTCGGAAGGAACACAGCACCTCCATACACTTATCTGAAATCCCCATCATTGAATTACATGAGTAACTCTATCTTTATTTTCTGTTTAAATTTATTATTATTATTCGAAAATCCAATAATCTCTTAATATAGTTAAATCCGCCTGACTGGGATTTACAAGATTACCATAGCTTGCTTCGTACCAACAATCTCTGTGGGATCGACCCTTACTCACGTAAGGTATTACTTGGACGATCCAGTACACTTGCTGGTTAGTTGTGCGGAGTTGTGACAAAGTGTGATTTATGTTTGAGAGCACCAAGTCTTTGGAGCCATTGTTGATGATCACAATTTCGTCCACCAAGTTTTTGGCGCCGTTGCCGGGGATTGTTCGAGTATGAATAACTGACGGTTCATCTTGTTGCTCAGATCAGGTAATTTTCTTTTTGTTTTAATTTCAAAAAAAATTTCAACAAAAAAATATTTTAAAATTTTTTTCTCTTTTTCGTTTTCCTAAAGAATATTTTCGAAAAGAAAAAAATAATAATAAAAATACAAAAAAATAATAAAATCATAAAAATCAAAAATATTTTGTGTTTCTTGTTAGAGTCTTGTGTCAAGTTTTAAGTTTGGTGTCAATTGCATATTCATCATGCATTTTTCGAAAATTGCATTCATGCATTGCATTCATCATGATCTTCAAGTTGTTCTTGATGAACTTTCTTGTTTGATCTTCATATCTTCTTGTTATGTGTTGTATAGTGTTTTTCATGTGCATTTTTGCATTCATAGTGTCTAAACATGAAAGATTTCTAAGTTTGGTGTCTTGCATGTTTTCTTTACATTGAAAATTTTTCAAAAATATGTTCTTGATGTTCATCATGATCTTCAAAGTGTTCTCGGTGTTCGTCTTGACATTCATTGTGTTCTTGCATGATTCATGTGTTTTGATCCAAAATTTTCATGAATTGAGTATTTTTAGTGTTTTTCTCTCTCATCATAAAAAAATTCAAAAATCAAAAAAATATATTTTCCTTTTTTCTCTCAAAATTTCAAAAATTTGGGTTGACTTAGTCAAAAATTTTAAAATTAGCTATTTCTTATAAGTCAAGTCAAATTTTCAATTTTAAAAATCCTATATTTTCAAAACTTTTTCAAAAATCAAATCTTTTTCCTTTTTAGTCTTATGATTTTCGAAAATTTAAAAATATTTTTCAAAAATATTTTTGTTAATTTTATCTTTATTTTTGAAAATTATGCTAAACAATTAATATGATTGATTCAAAAATTTGAAGTTTATTACTTTCTTGTTAAGAAAGGTTCAATCTTTAAATTCTAGAATCATATCTTTTAGTTTCTTGTTAGTCAAGTAATTAATTTTAATTTTAAAAATTAAATCTATCTTATCTTATCTTTTATATCATATCTTTTTTTCAAAATTTTATCTTTTTTCAAAAATTTGATTTTGAAATATCTTTTCTAACTTCTTATCTTCTGATCTTCTTATCTTTTCAAATTTGATTTTCAAATCTTTTTCAACTAACTAATTAACTTTTTGTTTGTTTCTTATCTTTTTCAAAACCACCTAACAACTTTTCTCTCTCTAATTTTCGAAAATACCTCCCTCTTTTTCAAAAAAAAAATTCTTTTTAATTAACTAATTGTTTTAAATTTTAATTTTAATTCTATCTCATCTTTAATTTTCGAAAATCATTAACTCCTTTTCAAAATTAATTTTCAAATTCTCTCTCTCATCTTCTTCTATTTATTTATTCATTTACTAACACTTATCTTCACCTCTCTTCATCTCCAATCACTGCCTCTATCCTTACCCTTGTGTTTGGATTCTCCTTTCTTTATTCTTTTCTTCTTCTACTAATAATAAGGATCCTCTTTACTGTGACATAGAGGATTCCTCTTCTTTTCTTGTTCTCTTCTCTTTCATATGAGCAGGAACAAGGAAAAAAGCACTCTTGTTGAAGCTGACCCTGAACCTGAAAGGACTTTGAAGAGGAAACTAATCGAAGCTAAATTACAACAATCCAAAGACAACCTTTCTGAAATTTTTGAACAAGAGAAGGAGATGGCAGCCGAACCCAACAACAATATGCAAGAAGGATGCTTGGTGATTTTACTAAACCCATGTCCATGTTTGATGGAAGAAGCATCTCAATTCCTGCCATTGGAGCAAACAATTTTGAGCTGAAACCTCAATTAGTTGCTCTAATGCAACAGAACTGCAAGTTTCATGGACTTCCATCTGAAGATTCTTACCAATTTTTAACTGAGTTCTTGTAGATTTGTGAGACTGTTAAAACGAATGAAGTAGATCCTGAAGTCTATAGGCTCATGCTTTTCCCTTTTGCTGTAAGAGACAGAGCTAGAACATGGTTGGACTCACAACCTAAAGATAGCTTGGACTCTTGGGATACGCTAGTTAGGGCCTTCTTGGATAAATTCTTTCCTCCTCAAAAGCTGAGCAAGCTTAGAGTGGATGTTCAGACCTTCAAGCAAAAAGATGGTGAATCCCTCTATGAAGCTTGGAAAAGATACAAGCAGATGACCAAAAAGTGTCATTCTGACATGTTTTCAGAGTGGACCATATTAGATATATTCTATTATGGTCAATCTGAGTTTTCAGGGTGTCATTGGACCACTCTGCAGGTGGATCCATTCACCTAAAGAAAATGCCTGCAGAAGCTCAGGAAATTATTGACATGGTTGCAAATAACCAATTCATGTACACTTCTGAGAGGAATTCCGTGAATACTGGGACGCCTCAGAGGAAGGGAGTTCTTGAAATTGATGCTCTGAATGCCATATTGGCTCAGAACAAGGTGTTGACTCAGCAAGTCAACATGATTTCTCAAAGTCTGAATGGATGGCAAAATGCATCCAACAGTACTAAAGAGGCATCTTCTGAAGAAAAAGCTTATGATCCTGAAAACCGTGCAATGGCAGAGGTAAATTACATGGATGAACCTTATGGAAACACCTATAATTCATCATGGAGAAATCATCCGAATTTCTCATGGAAGGATCAATAAAAGCCTCAATAAGGCTTTAATAATGGTGGAAGAAATAGGCTCAGCAATATCAAGCCTTATCCATCATCTTCTCAGCAACAGACAGAGAATTATGAATAGAATACCTCTAACTTAGCAAATTTAGTCTCTGATCTATCTAAGGCCACTTTAAATTTCATGAATGAAACAAGGTCCTCCATCAGAAATATGGAGACACAAGTGGGCCAGCTGAGTAAGAAAATCACTGAAACCCCTCCTAGTACTCTCCCAAGCAATACTGAAGAAAATCCAAAAAGAGAATGCAAGGCCATTGATATAATCAATATGGCCGAATGCAAGGAGGAGGGAGAGGATGCGAATCCCAATGAGGAAGATCTCATGGGATGTCTCTCAAGCAGGAAGGAGTTCTCTATTGAGGATCCAAAGGAATCTGAGGCTCATATAGAGACCATAGAGATTCCATTAAATCTTCTTCTGCCATTCATGAGCTCTGAAGATTATTCTTCCTCTGAAGAGGATGAAGATGTAACTGGAGAGCAAGTTGCTCAATATCTAGGAGCCATCATGAAGCT
>NC_029776.3:79281465-79282152 GCF_000817695.3 Arachis duranensis | reverse complement strand
TTAGGAGGAAGAGCCTCCCTTGCTCACTAATGAACTGAATACATTGGTTCAGCAAAATTTACCTCAAAAGAAACAGGATTCTGGTAAATTCTTAATACCCTGTACCATAGGCACCATGACCTTTGAAAAAGCTCTGTGTGACCTAGGGTCAGGCATAAATCTTATGCCACTCTCTGTAATGGAGAAGCTGGGGATCATTAAGGTACAGCCTGCCTTATTCTCATTACAATTGGCAGACAAGTCAGTAAGACAAAATTATGGATTAGTAGAGGACGTGTTGGTAAAGGTTAAAGGCCTTTACATTCCTGCTGATTTCATAATCTTAGACACTAGGAAGGATGAGAATGAATCTTAGACACTATGAAGGAGGAGGATGAATGCATCATCCTTGGAAGACCTTTCCTAGCCACAGCAGAAGCTGTGATAGATGTTAACAGAGGAGAATGAGTCCTTCAATTGAATGGAGACTACCTTGTGTTTAAGGCACACGGCTGGTGGACGAAATTGTGATTCGTACTCTTTGTACTTGTATGAAATTTAATTCGAGATAATAGCTCTTTACTATGTGTGGTCACAACTCCGTTCAACTAACCAGCAAGTGTACTAGGTCGTCCAAGTAATAAACTTTACGTGAGTAAGGGTCGATCCCACAGAGATTGTTGGTATGAAGCAAGCTATGGTCATCTT
>NC_029776.3:79279846-79281305 GCF_000817695.3 Arachis duranensis | reverse complement strand
TCCGGAATCCTACTCGGAATACCACAGACAAGGTTAGACCTTCCGGATTCCCATGAATGCCGCCATCAATTCTAGCTTATACAATGAAGATTCTGATTAAGGAATCCAAGAGATATTCGCCCGGTCTAAGGTAGAACGGAAGTGGTTGTCAATCACGCGCGTTCATAGGTGAGAATGATGATGAGTGTCACGGATCATCACATTCATCAAGTTGAAGTGCAACGAATATCTTAGAATAGGAATAATTCGAATTGGATAGAAAATAATAGTAATTGCATTGAAACTTGAGGTATAGCAGAGCTCCACACCCTTAATCTATGGTGTGTAGAAACTCCACCGTTGAAAATACATAAGTGAAAGGTTCAGGCATGGCCGAATGGCCAGCCCCCCCAAAATGTGATCAATAGTCTCCTAAGATGAATAATTAAATAAAACTGAGACCAAAGATGTCTAATACAATAGTAAATTATCGTATTTATACTAGACTAGCTACTAGGGTTTACATGAATAAGTAATTAATGCACAAATCCACTTCCGAGGCCCACTTGGTGTGTGTTTCGGCTGAGCTTGATCTATCCACGAGCTGAGGCTTCTTTTGGAGTTGAACGCCAAGTTGTAACGTGTTTTGGACGTTCAACTCCGGATCGTTACGTGTTTCTGAGTTTTACTCCATACAGCAACATGGAACTGGCGTTGAGCGCCAGTTTTCGTCGTCAATTCCCGAATAAAGTATAGACTATTATATATTTCTGGAAAGCTCTGGATGTCTACTTTCAAAAGCCGTTGAGAGCACGTCATTTGGAATTCTGTAGCTCCAGAAAATCTATTTCGAGTGCAGGGAGGTCAGATTCCAACAGCATCAGCAGTCCTTTGTCAGCCTCCTATCAGAGTTTTGCTCAAGTCCCTCAATTTCAGCCAGAAATTACCTGAAATCACAGAAAAACACACAAACTCATAGTAAAGTCTAGAAATATGAATTTAACATAAAAACTAAGGAAAACATCCCTAAAAGTAGCTTGAACTTACTAAAAACTACCTAAAAACAATGCCAAAAAGCGTATAAATTATCCACTCATCACAACACCAAACTTAAATTGTTGCTTGTCCCCAAGCAACTGAAAATCAAATAGGATAAAAAGAAGAGAATATACTATAAATTCCAAAATATCAATGAATATTAATTCTAATTAGATGAGCGGGACTTGTAGCTTTTTGCTTCTGAACAGTTTTGGTATCTCACTTTTTCCTTTGAAGTTCAGAATGATTGGCTTCTCTAGGAACTTAGAATTTTGGATGGTGTTATTGATTCTCCTAGTTAAGTATGTTGATTCTTGAACACAGCTACTTATGAGTCTTGGTCGTGGCCCTAAGCACTTTGTTTTCCAGTATTACCACCGGATACATAAATGCCACAGACACATGACTGGGTGAACTTTTTCAGATTGTGACTCAGCTTTGC
>NC_029776.3:79275653-79278393 GCF_000817695.3 Arachis duranensis | reverse complement strand
AAACATTATAGAAGTAGTCTTGATGGCTTTTGGAGATGAATCTTTCCATCTCCCATGACTCGGAGGTGGAAGCTTTTGTCTTCCCTTGTCCTTTTCTAGAGGATTCTCTGGCCTTAGGTGCCATTGATGGTAATGGAAAAACAAAAAGATTATGCTTTGACCACACCAAACTTAAAATATTGCTCGCCCTCGAGCAAGAGAAGAAAGAAGAGAAGAAGAAGAAGAAGAAAATATGGAGGAGAGTGAGGGAAGGTGTTTCGGTCAAGGTGTAGAAGAGGGGGTTTGTGTTATGTGAAAATGAAGTAGAATGGAAGGGTATATATAGGGAGGGGAGTGGGTGTAGTTTCGGTCATTTAGGGTGGGTTTGGGTGGGAAAGATTTTTGAATTTTGAAGGTGGGTGGGGTTTATGGGGAAGAGTGGATGGATGTGAGTGATGAATGGGGTAATTGAGAAGAGAGGTTGAGGTGATTGGTGAAGGATTTTTGGGGAAGTGTGTTTATTGGAAAGAGAGAATGAATGTTGAGAAGAGGGAAGAATATGTTAGGTGGGGATCCTGTGGGGTCCACAGATCCTGAGATGATCCTGTGGGATCCACAGATCCTGAGGTGTCAAGGATTTACATCCCTGCACCAATTAGGCATGTAAAATGCCTTTGCACACTATTCTGGTGTTTAAACGCCGAAGTGATGCACACTCTAGGCGTTCAACGCCCATGTGTAGCATGTTTTTGGCGTTGAACACCAGTTCCATGCTTGTTACTGGCGTTCAGCGCCAGCTTTCCTCAAGGCATATTCCTGGCGTTCAAACGCCAGGATGTTGCTTGTTTCTGGCGTTCAGCGCCAGAAACATGCTCTGTTCTGGCGTTGAACGCCACCCAGATGCACCTTACTGGCGTTTAAACGCCAGTAAGTCCTTCCTCCAGGGTGTGATTTTTTTTGCTATTTTTGATTCTATTTTTAATTTTAGTATTTTTTCGTGACTCCACATGATCATGTACCTAATAAAAACACAAAATAACAATAAAATAAAATTAAAATTAGATATATAAAAATTGGGTTGCCTCCCAACAAGCGCTTCTTTAATGTCATTAGCTTGACAGTGGGTTCTCATGGAGCCTCACAGATATTCAGAGCATGATGAGAGCCTCCCAACACCAAACTTAGAGTTTGACTGTGGGGGCTCTTTTTGACTCTGTACTGAGAGAAGCTTTTCATGCTTCCTCTCCATGGTTGCAGAGGAAGGTCCTTGAGCTTTAAACACAAGGTAGTCCCCATTCAATTGAAGGACTAATTCTCCTCTACTAACATCAATCACAGCTTCTGCTATGGCTAGGAAGGGTCTTCCAAGGATGATGCGTTCATCTTCTTCCTTCCTAATGTCTAAGATTATGAAATTAGCAGGGATGTAAAGGCCTTCAACCTTTACTAACACATCCTCTACTAATCCATAAGCTTGTCTTACTGACTTTTTTGCCAATTGAAGTGAGAATAAGGCAAGTTGTACCTCAATGATCTCCAGTTTCTCCATTACAGAGAGTGGCATAAGATTTATGCCTGACCCCAGGTCACACAGAGCCTTGTTAAAGGTCATGGTGCCTATGGTATAGGGTATTAAGAATTTACCAGGATCTTGTCTCTTTTGAGGTAGAGTTTTCTGAATCCATGTATCTAGTTCACTAATGAGCAAGGGGGATTCACCTTCCCAAGTCTCATTACCAAACAACTTGGCATTCAGCTTCATGATAGCTCCTAGATATTGAGCAACTTGCTCTCCAGTTACATCTTCGTCCTCTTTTGAGGAGGAATAGTTTTTAGAGCTCATGAATGGCAGAAGAAGATTTAGTAGAATCTCTATGGTCTCTATATGAGCCTCAGATTCCTTTAGGTCCTCAATGGGGAACTCCTTCTTGTTTGAGAGACGTCCCAGGGGGTCTTTCTCACTAGGATTTTCATCCTTCTCCTCCCTTGTGCATTCGGCCATATTGATTACTTCAATGGCCTTGCAATCTCTTTTGGATTCTCTTCTGTATTACTTGGGAGAGTACTAGGAGGGAGTTCAGTAACTTTCTTGCTCAGCTGACCCACTTGTGCCTTCAAGTTTCTAATGGAGGATCTTGTTTCAGTCATGAAACTTTGAGTGGTTTTGATTAGATCAGAGACCATGGTTTCACTCATGAAACTTAAAGTGGCTTTTGACAGATCAGAGACTAAGTTTGCTAAATTAGAGGGGCTCTATTCAGAATTTTCTGTCTGTTGCTGAGAAGATGATGGAAAAGGCTTGTTGTTACTGAGCCTATTTCTTCCACTATTATTAAAGCCTTGTTGAGGCTTTTGTTGATCCTTCCATTAGAAATTTGGATGATTTCTCCATGATGAGTTATAGGTGTTTCCATAAGGTTCACCCATGTAATTAACCTTTGCTATTGCAGGGTTCTCAGGATCATAAGCTTCTTCAGAAGCTGCCTCTTTAGTACTGTTGGATGTATTTTGCCATCCATTCAGACTTTGAGAGATCATGTTGACTTGCTGAGTCAACACTTTGTTCTGAGCCAATATGGCATTCAGAGTATCAATTTCATGAACTCCCGTCCTCTGAGGCGTCCCATTATTCACGAAATTCCTCTCAGAAGTGTACATGAATTGGTTATTTGCAACCATGTCAATAAGTTCTTGAGCTTCTGCAGGTGTTTTCTTTAGGTGAATGGATCCACCTGCAGAATGGTCCAATGACATTTTGGAA
>NC_029776.3:79275165-79275525 GCF_000817695.3 Arachis duranensis | reverse complement strand
CCCAAGCTTCATAGAGGGATTCACCATCTTTTTGCTTGAAGGTCTAAACATCCACTCTAAGCTTGCTCAGCTTTTAAGGAGGAAAGAACTTGGCCAAGAAGGTCGTGACCAGCTTATCCCAAGAGTCCAGGCTATCTTTAGGTTGTGAGTCCTACCATGTTCTAGCTCTGTCTCTTACAGCAAAAGGGAAAAGCATGAGCCTGTAGACTTCACGATCTACTCCATTTGTCTTAACAGTCTCACAAATCTGCAAGAACTCAGTTAAAAACTGGTAAGGATCTTCAGATGGAAGTCCATAAAACTTGCAGTTTTGTTGCATTAAGGCAACTAGCTGAGGTTTCAGCTCAAAATTATTGGCTC
>NC_029776.3:79272409-79274957 GCF_000817695.3 Arachis duranensis | reverse complement strand
TTCTTAGTTTTCTCTTCAGAGTCCTTTCAGGTTCTGGATCAGCTTCAACAAGAATGTCTTTTTCCTTGTTCCTGCTCATATAGGGAAGAAGAGAACAAGAAAAGAAAGAGGAATCCTCTATATCAAAGTATAGAGATTCCTTTATGTTAGTAAAAAAAAGGGCAGAGTAGTGAAGAAGAATGGGTAAGGATAGAGGTGGTGATCTGAGATGAAGAGAGATGAAGAAAAGTGTTAGTGAATAAATAAATAAATAGATAGAATGAGAGATAGAGAATTTCGAAAATAATTTTGAAAAAGTGGTTAGTGATTTTCGAAAATTAAAGATAAGATATGATTAAAATTAAAATTTAAACAATTAAAAAGAATTTTTTTTGAAAGAGAGGGAGGTATTTTCGAAAATTGGAGGGGGAAAAGTAGTTAGGTAGTTTTGAAAAAGATAAGAAACAAATAAAAATTCAAATAGTTAGTTGAAAAAGATATTAAAATCAAATTTGAAAAGATAAGAAGATAAGAAGTTAGATAAGATATTTTGAAATCAAATTTTTGAAAAAGATAAAATTTTGAAAAAGATATGATAAAAAGATAAGATATAAAAGATATGATAAGATATGTTTGAAAAAGATTTAATTTTTAAAATTAAAATTAATTACTTTACTAACAAGAAACTACAAGATAAGATTCTAGAATTTAAAGATTGAACCTTTCTTAACAAAACTAAGTCAACTTCAAATTTTCGAAATTTTGAGAGAAAAAATGAAAAGATATTTTTTTTATTTTTGAATTTTTAATGATGAGAGAGAAAAATTAAAAATGTCATTTTTGTGTTTTTCTCTTTTCTTTATGGATCAAAACAAAGAATGCATGCAAGAACACTATGAATGTCAAGATGAACACCAAGAACACTATGAAGATCATGATGAACATCAAGAACATGATTTTGAAAGATTTTTTATGCAAACAAAACATGCAAGACATCAAACTTAGAAATCTTTAATGCATGGACTCTAACAAATAAAAAAATGCATATGAAAAACAACAAACAACACAAAACAAGAAAACATCAAGATCAAACAAGAAGACTTGTCAAGAACAACTTGAAGATCATGAAGAACACCATGAATGCATGATTTTTCGAAAAATGCAAGAAAAAATTTTTTAAGCATGCAATTGACACCAAACTTAAAAATTGACTCAAGACTTAAACAAGAAACACAAAATATTTTTGGTTTTTATGATTTTATGATTTTTTGGTATTTTCTTTATTTATTTTCGAAAATGTTCTTTAGAAAAACGAAAATAATAAAAAAATATTTTTGAAAGATTTTTTGAAAACTTTTTGAAAAGAAAATTACCTAATCTGAGCAACAAGATGAACCGTCAGTTGTCCATACTCGAACAATCCCTGGCAACGGCGCCAAAAACTTGGTGGACGAAATTGTGATTCGTACACTTTGTACTTGTATGAAATTTAATTCGAGATAATAGCTCTTTACTATGTGTGGTCACAACTCCGTTCAACTAACCAGCAAGTGTACTGGGTCGTCCAAGTAATAAACCTTACGTGAGTAAGGGTCGATCCCACAAAGATTGTTGGTATAAAGCAAGCTATGGTCATCTTGTAAATCTCAGTCAGGCAGATTTAAATAAATTATGGAATTTGGAAAATCAAATAATAGTAAATAAACATAAAATAAGGATAAAGTTACTCATGTATTTCCATGATGGGAATTTCAGATAGGTGTATGGAGATGCTGTGCTCCTCCTGAATCTCTGCTTGCCTACTGCTTCATCCAATCCTTCTTACTCCTTTCCATGGCAAGCTGTATATAGGGCATCACCGTTGTCAATGGCTACATCCCATCCTCTCAGTGAAAAAGGTCCAAATGCTCTGTCACAGCACGGCTAATCATCTGTCGATTCTCAATCAGGTTGGAATAGAATCCCTTGATTCTTTTGCGTCTGTGACTAACGCCCAGCCTTCAGGAGTTTGAAGCTCGTCACAGTCATTCAATTCCGGAATCCTACTCGGAATACCACAGACAAGGTTAGACCTTCCGGATTCCCATGAATGCCGCTATCAATTCTAGCTTATACCACGAAGATTTTGATTAAGGAATCCAAGAGATATGCGCCTGGTCTAAGGTAGAACGGAAGTGGTTGACAATCACGCGCGTTCATAGGTGAGAATGATGATGAGTGTCACGGATCATCACATTCATCAAGTTGAAGTGCAACGAATATCTTAGAATAGGAATAA
The DNA here is from genome assembly GCF_000817695.3 of Arachis duranensis. Lineage (NCBI taxonomy): Eukaryota > Viridiplantae > Streptophyta > Magnoliopsida > Fabales > Fabaceae > Arachis > Arachis duranensis. Next base: position 79,272,700 of record NC_029776.3, on the reverse strand, counting down.
TTTTAATTGGATAGAAAATAATAGTAATTGCATTGAAACTTGAGGTACAGCAGAGCTCCACACCCTTAATCTTTGGTGTGTAGAAACTCCACCGTTGAAAATACATAAGTGAAAGGTTCAGGCATGGCCAAATGGCCAGCCCCCCCAAAGTGTGATCAATAGTCTCCTAAGATGAATAATTAAATAAAACTGAGACCAAAGATGTCTAATACAATAGTAAATTATCCTATTTATACTAGACTAGCTACTAGGGTTTACATGAGTAAGTAATTGATGCATAAATCCACTTCC
>NC_029776.3:79267130-79272252 GCF_000817695.3 Arachis duranensis | reverse complement strand
AACAGGCGTTGAGCGCCAGTTTACGTCATCAATTCCTGAATAAAGTATGGACTATTATATATTTCTGGAAAGCTCTGGATGTCTACTTTCCACCACCGTTGAGAGCGCGCCATTATGAGTTCTGTAGCTCCAAAAAATTAATTTTGAGTGCAGGGAGGTCAGATTCCAACAGCATCAGCAGTCCTTTGTCAGCCTCCTATCAGAGTTTTGCTCAAGTCCCTCAATTTCAGCCAGAAATTACCTGAAATCACAGAAAAACACACAAACTCATAGTAAAGTCTAGAAATGTGGATTTAACATAAAAACTAATGAAAACATCCCTAAAAGTAGCTTGAACTTACTAAAAACTACCTAAAAACAATGCCAAAAAGCGTATAAATTATCCGCTCATCAATGGCTATCCTTCTGTAACAAGGGAGAGTAAGCATGCAGAGCTTCTCTCAGTACAGAGTCAAACAGAGCCCCCACAATCAAACTCTAAGTTTGGTGTTGGGAGGCCACAACCAAACTCTAAGTTTGGTGTTGAATCCCTACAACCAAACTCTAAGTTTGGTGTTGGGACAATACAACATTGACCTGATCATCTGTGAGGCTCCATGAGAGCCCACTGTCAAGCTATTGACATTAAAGAAGCGCTTATTGGGAGGCAACCCAATTTTTATTTATCTAATTTTATTTTTATTTTTTATTTTATTGTTCTTTTATGTTTTATTAGGTTCATGATCATGTGGAGCCACGAAAAAAATATTAAAATTAAAAACAGAATCAAAAACGGCAGAAGAAAAATCACACCCTGGAAGAAGGACTTACTGGCATTTAAATGCCAGTAAGGAGCATCTGGCTGGTGTTCAACGCCAGAACAGAGCATGGATCTGGCGCTGAACGCTAGAAACAAGCAACATTCCGGCGTTCAAACGCCAAGAATGCACCCTGAGGAGAGCTGGCACTGAACGCCAGAAACAAGCATGGAACTGGCGTTCAATGCCAGAAATATGCTTCATATGGGCGTTGAACGCCCAGAACATGCATCACTTCGGCGTTTAAATGCCAGAATTGCATGGAAAGGCATTTTACATGCCTAATTGGTGCAGGGATGTAAATCCTTGACACCTCAGGATCTGTGGACCCCATAGGATCCCCTCACTATATAAACCCCTCCATTCTTCTTCATTTTCACACAACACAAACCTCTCTTCTCCTTGGCCGAATACACCTCTCCCCCTCTCCTCCATATTTTCTTCTTCTTCTTCTTCTCTTCTTTTATCTCTTGCTCGAGGGCGAGCAATATTCTAAGTTTGGTATGGTAAAAGCATAGCTTTTTTTTTTGTTTTTCCATAATCATTGATGGCACCTAAGGCCGGAGAATCCTCTAGAAAAGGGAAAAGGAAGACAAAAGCTTCCACCTCCGAGTAATGGGAGATGGAAAGATTCATCTCCAAAGCCCATCAAGACCACTTCTATGATGTTGTGGCCAAGAAGAAGGTGATCGCCGAGGTCCCTTTTAAGCTCAAGAAAAATGAGTATCCGGAGATCCGACATGAGGTCCAAAGAAGAGGTTGGGAAGTTCTAACCAACCCCATCCAACAAGTCAGAATCTTAATGGTTCAAGAGTTCTATGCCAATGCATGGATCACTAGGAACCATGATCAAAGTAAGAACCCGAACCCAAAGAGTTATCTTACAATGGTTCGGGGGAAATACTTAGATTTTAATCCGAAAAATGTGAGGTTGGCGTTCAACTTGCTCATGATGCAAGGAGATGCACGCCCCTACACTAGAAGGGTCAACTTTAATCAAAGGTTGGACCAAGTCCTTATGGACATATGTGTGGAAGGAGCTCAATGGAAAAGAGATTCCAAAGGCAAGCCGTTTCAACTAAGAAGACTGGACCTCAAGCCTGTGGCTAGAGGATGGTTGGAGTTCATCCAACCTTCCATCATCCCCACTAGCAACTGATCTGAAGTTACTGTGGATCGGGCCATCATGATCCATAGCATCATGATTGGAGAGGAAGTAGAAATTCATGAAGTTATCTCCCTTGAATTCTACAAAATAGCCGATAAGTCCTCTACTTTGGCAAGGCTAGCTTTTCCTCATCTTATTTGCCATCTATGTTACTCAGCTGGAGTTATCATAGAAGGAGACATCCCCATTGAGGAGGACAAGCCCATCACTAAGAAAAGGATGGAGCAAAGAAGAGAGCCCACTCATGGAACCTGGTAGACGAAATTGTGATAAAAGAGTTTCAAGCATTGGTAGAGAAGTTCATAACTCCGTTCAACTAACCAGCAAGTGTACTGGGTCGTCCAAGTAATAAACCTTACGTGAGTAAGGGTCGATCCCACAGAGATTGTTGGTATGAAGCAAGCTATGGTCACCTTGTAAATCTCAGTCAGGCAGAGAGCCATTACCGGGGATTATGAGAGTTGTGAAAAAGTAATGTTCACAATTTTGCCACACCACTCTGTCACAGCACGGCTAATCATCTGTTGGTTCTCAATCAGGTTGGAATAGAATCCCTTGATTCTTTTGCGCTTGTCATCACGCCCAGCCTTCAGGAGTTTGAAGCTCGTCACAGTCATTCAATCATAGAGTCCTACTCGGAATACCACAGACAAGGTTTAGATTTTCCGGATCCTCATGAATGCCGCCATCTATCTAACTTATACCACGAAGATTCTGTTGGGGAATCTAAGAGATACACATTCAAGCTCTTGTTGCATGTAGAACGGAAGCGGTTGTCAATCACGTGCATTCATAAGTGAGAATGATAATGAGGGTTACTTATCATCACATTCATCATGTTCTTGGGTACGAATGAATATCTTGGAATAAAAATAAGAGAGAATTGAATAGAAGACAGTAGAATTTCATTAATCCTTGAGGTACAGCAGAGCTCCACACCCTTAATCTATGGTGTGCAGAAACTCCACCGTTGAAAATACACAAGTAAAAGGTTCAGGCATGGCCGAATGGCCAGCCCCCAAAACGTGATCACAAAAGGTTCAGGCATGGCCAAATGGCCAGCCCCCCTAACGTGATCAATGATCTCCTAGGATGAAGAATAAAACAAAACTGAGACCAAAGATGTCTAATACAATAGATAAATGTCCTATATATACTAGACTAGCTACTAGGGTTTACATGAGTAAGTAATTGATGCATAAATCCACTTCCGGGGTCCACTTGGTGTATGCTTGGGCTGAGCTTGATTAATTCACGAGCTGAGGCATCTCTTGGAGTTGAACTCTGAGTTATGACGTGTTTTGGGCGTTCAACTCCGGATAATGACGTTTTTCTGGCGTTTAACTCCAGACAGCAGCGTGTACTTGGAGTTCAACGCCAAGTTACGTCGTCATTATTCGAATAAACTATGGACTATTATATATTTCTGGAAAGCCCTGGATGTCTACTTTCCAACGCCATTGAGAGCGCGCCAATTGGAGTTCTGTAGCTCCAGAAAAACCATTTTGAGTGCAGGGAGGTCAGATTCCAACAACATCAGCAGTCCTTTTGTCAGCCTTCTTCAGAGTTTTGCTCAAATCCCTCAATTTCAGTCAGAATTTACCTGAAATCACAGAAAAACACACAAACTCATAGTAAAGTCCAGAAATGTGAATTTATCATAAAAACAAGTGAAAACATCCCTAAAAGTAGCTTAAACTTACTAAAAACTATATAAAAACAATGCCAAAAAGCGTATAAATTATCCGCTCATCAGAACCCAAGAGACGCATGAGGAAGCTCATCACCAAGAAATCCTGGAGATGCCTCAAGGGATGCACTTTCCTCCCAACAACTATTGGGAACAACTCAACACTTCCTTAGAAGATTTGAGTTACAATGTGGATCAATTAAGGGTGGCACATCAAGAGCACTCCATCATTCTCCATGAAATTAGAGAAGATCAAAAAGCAATGAGGGAAGAGCAACAAAGGCAAGGAAGGGACATTGAAGAGCTTAAGGACATCATTGATCCTTCAAGAAGAAGACACCACTAAGGTGGATTCATTCCTTGTTCTTGTTTTTTCTGTTTTTCGTTTTTACTATGTTTTATGTCTCTACTTCATGATCATTAGTATGTAGTAACTATGTCTTAAAGCTATGAATAAATTCCATAAATCCTTCACCTCTCTTAAATGAAAAATGTTTTTAATTCAAAAGAACAAGAAGTACATAAATTTCGAAAATTGTCCTTGAATTTAGTTTAATTACATTGATGTGGTGACAATACTTTTTGTTTTCTGAATGAATGCTTGAACAGTGCATAATTTTGATCTTGTTGTTTATGAATGTTAAAATTGTTGGCTCTCGAAAGAATGATGAACAAAGAGAATGTTATTGACAATCTGAAAAATCATGAAAATTGATTCTTGAAGTAAGAAAAAGCAGTGAAAAAGCAAAAGCTTGCGAAAAAAAGTGGCAAAAAAATTAGAAAGAAAAAGAAAAAGCAAGCAGAAAAAGCCAATAGCCCTTAAAACCAAAACGCAAGGGTAAAAAGGATCCAAGGCTTTGAGCATCAATGGATAGGACGGCCTAAGGAAATAAAATCCAGGCCTAAGCGGCTAAATCAAGCTGTCCCTAACCATGTGCTTGTGGCATGTAGGTCCAGGTGAAAAGCTTGAGAATGAGTGGTTAAAGTCATGATCTAAAGCAAAAAGAGTGTGCTTAAGAACTCTGGACACCTCTAATTGGGGACTTTAGCAAAGCTAAGTCACAATCTGAAAAGGTTCACCCAGCTATGTGTCTGTGGCATTTATGTATCTGGTGGTAATACTGGAAAACAAAATGCTTGGGGCCATGGCCAAGACTCATAAAAGTAGCTGTGTTCAAGAATCAACAAACTTAACTAGGACAATCAATAACACTATCTGAAATTCTAAGTTCCAATAGAAGCCAATCATTCTAAACATCAAAGGAAAAAGTGAGATGCCAAAACTGTTCATAAGCAAAAAGCTACAAGTCCCGCTCATCTAATTAGAATTAATATTCATTGATATTTTGGGATTTATAGTATATTCTCTTCTTTTTATCCTAATTTATCTTCAGTTGCTTGGGGACAAACAACAATTTAAGTTTGGTGTTGTGATGAGCGGATAATTTATACGCTTTTTGGCATTGT
>NC_029776.3:79266376-79266932 GCF_000817695.3 Arachis duranensis | reverse complement strand
TAGGAGGCTGACAAAGGACTGCTGATGCTGTTGGAATTTGACCTCTCTGCACTCGAAATGGATTTTCTGGAGCTACAGAACTCCAAATGGCGCGCTCTCAACGGCATTAAAAAGTAGACATCCCGAGCTTTCCAGCAATATATAATATTTTATACTTTATTTGTAATTAAACGACGTAAACTGGCGCTCAACACCAGTTCCATGCTGCATTCTGGAGTCAAACGCCAGAAACACGTCACGAACCTGAGTTGAACGCCCAAAACACGTTACAACTTGGCGTTCAACTCCAAGAGAAGCCTCAGCTCGTGGATAGATCAAGCTCAGCCGAAGCACACACCAAGTGGGCCCCGGAAGTGAATTTATGCATCAATTACTTACTTCTGTAAACCCTAGTAGCTAGTTTAGTATAAATAGAACTTTTTACTAGTTTATTAAAAGTTTTGGACTATCTAGTTCTTTTGACCATTCGGTCTTTCATGGGGGCTGGCCATTCGGCCATGCCTGGACCTTCATCACTTATGTATTTTCAACGGTGGAGTTTTTACACACCATAGAT
>NC_029776.3:79265824-79266135 GCF_000817695.3 Arachis duranensis | reverse complement strand
ACATATCTCTTGGATTCCTTAATCAGAATCTTCGTGGTATAAGCTAGAATTGATGGCGGCATTCATGGGAATCCGGAAAGTCTAACCTTGTCTGTGGTATTTTGAGTAGGATTCCAGAATTGAATGACTGTGACGAGCTTCAAACTCGCGATTGCTGGGCGTGATGACAAACGCAAAAGAATCAAGGGATTCTATTCCAACATGATCGAGAACCGACAGATGATTAGCCGTGCTGTGACAGAGCATTTGGACCATTTTCACTGAGAGGATGGGATGTAGCCATTGACAACAGTGATGCCCTACATACAGTT
>NC_029776.3:79265096-79265771 GCF_000817695.3 Arachis duranensis | reverse complement strand
GAAAGAGTGACAAAGATTGGATAAAAGCAGTAGGAAAGCAGAGATTCGGAAGGAACACAGCACCTCCATACACTTATCTGAAATACCCAACATTGAATTACATGAGTAACTCTATCTTTATTTTCTGTTTAAATTTATTATTATTTTTTAAAAATCCAATAATCTCTAAATATTGTTAAATCCGCCTGACTGGGATTTACAAGATGACCATAGCTTGCTTCATACCAACAATCTCTGTGGGATCGACCCTTACTCACGTAAGGTATTACTTGGACGACCCAATACACTTGCTGGATAGTTGTGCGGAGTTATGACAAAGTGTGATTTATGTTTGAGAGAACCAAGTCTTTGGAGCCATTGTTGATGATCACAATTTCATCCACCACTAGACACACCAACGCGTGAGCGACGTATACGCGCAAAACTCCATTTTGACGCGTACGCATAGGCGACGCGCACGCGTGGGTGGAAAAATGTTGGTGCACCGACATTGAGTCCAACATTGGTGCCAACGCCCAGTCCTTTGGAAATCCTTTCTCAAGCCAACGTTTGATTCAACATTTCATTGCAAACGTTGAGGCCAACATTGACACCAGCACCAGTTTAATTACGCACCCATGCAGATAAAAAATGTGAATTGCCAATTGCCCTCTTCAACATCATGAGACCCATTCC
>NC_029776.3:79254177-79265089 GCF_000817695.3 Arachis duranensis | reverse complement strand
CTTGCTTCGACAAAGGCCCAATCCAAGGACTTGTAGACCAATTTGAAAAGTGTATAAATAAAAGGAAATTTGATTTAGAAAGGAAGCTAGTTAGTAGGGAATTCAAGCTGTGTAGTTAGTTACAGATCTAATTTTCCTCTTTCTTTGTATTTTCTTCTACACTTTTCTCTGCAATTTTTCTTTTCTGGTTTTACTTGAGCAATGATGAACTAAACCCCAAATTCATTAGGGGGAAGAGCTCTATTGTAATTCCAATGAATCAATGAAATTCTTCTTCTTCTCAATTCATTTTTGTAGCTATTGGATATCTTCTGTTTTGATTTAGAATTCCTCACTCTGGAAGGAGGTTGAATTCAATTGAATGCTTGTGTGAGCCTCAGAAAGGGAAATCACTTGCATTAGAATTAGAGCTCTATCCTTCACTTCTCTCTTGATCAACACCATTCGGAAAGAATTGAGATCTTGAGAGTTAGTGTGGCTTATGGATGAGAGATTTACACTTAACCTCTTCTCATAACAATTAGATCAAGGAATTGGCAAGATTGATTGTGATTAGAGAGATTGGATTGCCGAGGAATTGGGATCCAATCAGTTTCAATCTGCCATAGATCTACTCGTATGATTGAGAAAGGTGTTGAGACCTAATTGATTTATAATGGATTATGATATCTCCAATCCTTGATGAATCATTTTCTTTGAATTTCTTCACCATAGAGTTCTCTAATTTCACTGCAATTCACTTTGCTTAAGTATGTTTTGATTTACTGCACCCAATTTCCTTTTATTACTCATGCAATTTAAGTTTCCTTGCTCTTTAAGATTCAATTATTTACATTTTTTGCAATTTAAGTTTCAGCTCTTTTAATTTCTTGCACTTTAAGTTTCAATTATTTAAGCTTTCTGCCATTTACTTTTCTGTCAATTTACATTCTGCATTTTAGTTTTCTTGCAATTCACTTTTTGTTAACTAAATTTCATTCAAATAACCAAATATTAGCTTAACTAAACTCATCATCATACTAGAGTTGCTTAATCCATCAATCCCTGTGGGATCGACCTCACTTTTGTGAGTTTTACTACTTGATGCGACCCAGTACAGTTGCTGGTTAGTTTGTGTGAAATCGATTTTCCCTCATCAAGTTTTTGGCGCCGTTGCTATGGATTGATTTAGATTAACAATGATTAAGTAAGGTTATAATCTAGATTAAGCATTTTCTTGTGTTTTCACTAAGCACACTAACTGTTTGAGATTTTGTTTATGCTAACATTAACTGCACTCTAGCAACAAAGTGCTCTATTTGTGTTTTTGTGTTTGTTTTGGTTATTTGCCAGGAGGGAGAAGAGGTGATTCCACCTCCTTTGATTCTGAACCAGAGAGAACATTCTTGAGATTGAGAAGAGAAGCAAGAGGGAAGGGAGTGATTGGAGAAGAAGAATTAGAGGAGGAAGATCAAGAGATGGAGGGTAATCTCCCTAATCCACCTGAGGATGTGGCCAACAACAATGGCCAACCTCAGAGAAGAGTTTTAGCCTCCTGCACTATCCCTAACCCAAGGAATTGTGGGAGCAGTATCTTAACCCCCAACGTCCATGCTAATAACTTCAAACTCAAGCCTTAATTGATCACCCTGGTCCAGAATAATTGTCAATATGGAGGAAGTGCTGCTGAAGATCCAAACCAATACCTCTCTATATTCTTAAGGATTTGTGATAATGTAAAAACAAATGGAGTCCACCCTGACATCTATGAGCTCTTGTTATTCCCATTCTCACTGAGAGACAAAGCCACACATTGATTAGAAACCTTCCATAAAGAAAGCATCACCAACTGGGATGATCTAGTTAGCAAATTTCTAGCCAAATTCAACCCCCCTCAAAGAGTCATTAAGCTGAAAACTGATGTGCAAACCTTTAGGCAGTTAGAAGGAGAATCATTGTATGAAGCCTGGGAGAGGTATAAAGCTTTAATCAGAAGGTGTCCAGAGGGAATGTTCAATGAATGGGTGGAGCTACAACATTTCTATGAAGGCTTGACCATGAGTTCAAGGAAAGCCTTGGATTATTCTTCAGGAGGATCCTTGCAAATGATGAAAACTACTCAAGAGGCACATGATCTTATAGACATGGTGGCCAACAATGAGTATTTTTACTCCTCTGAAAGGCAAGTAGCTCTAAAGAGAGGCGTATTTGAGTGACGAGCGGATAACATACGCTTTTTGGCATTATTTTTAGTATGTTTTAGTTACTTTTTATTATATTTTTATTAGTTTTTATGCAAAAATCACATTTCTGGACTTTACTATGAGTTTGCGTATTTTTCTGTAATTTCAGGTATTTTCTGGCTAAAATTGAGGGACCTGAGCAAAAATCTGATTTAGAGGCTGAGAAAGGACTGCAGATGCTGTTGGATTCTGACCTCCCTGCACTCAAACGCATTTTTTTGGAGCTACAGAAGTTCAATTGGTGTGCTCTCAATTGGGCTGGAAAGCTAACATCTTGGGCTTTCTAGAAATGTATAATATTCTCTACTTTGCCTGAGATTTGATGGCCCAAACTGGCGTTAAACGCTAGTTAGAGACCCTTTTCTGGCGTAAAACACCAGAACTATCACCAGAGCTAGAGTTAAACGCCCAAACTGGCACCCAAGCTGGCGTTTAACTCCAAGAATGGCATATGAACTTGAAATCTTCAAAGCTCAGCCCAAACACTCACCAAGTAGGCCTCAGAAGTGGATTTCTGCACTATCTGCACTTAGTTACTCATTTTCTGTAAACCTAAGTTACTAATTTAGTATAAAACTACTTTTAGAGATTCATTTTAAAACTCATGACATTTTACATCTCATATTGTATCTTCTACGGCATGAGTCTCTAAACCCCATAGGTGGTGGTGAGGAGCTCTGCTGTATTTCAATGGATTAATGCAATTACTATGTTTTCTATTCAATCACGCTTGCTTCTGTTCTAAGATATTCACTCATACTTCAATATGAAGAATGTGATGATCCGTGACACTCATCATCATTCTCAAATTTATGAATGCGTGCTTGACAACCACTTCCGTTCTATCTGAGCTCAACGTAGTCATTGGGCGACAGCTTGAGTGCGTATCTCTTGGGTTTCTAGTCCGTGAGCTTGACTTGCATTTCCTGACAACAGAGCATTCAAACTCGTGAGATCAGAACCTTCATGGTAGAGGCTAGAACCAATTGGCAGCATTCTTGAGATCCGGAAAGTCTAAACCTTGTCTGTGGTATTCCAAGTAGGGTCTGGGACGGGATGACTGTGACGAGCTTCAAACTCACGAATGTTGGGCATAGTGACAGTGTGCAAAAGGATAGAGAGATCCTATTCCGACACAAGTGAGAACCAACATATTATTAGCCATGCGGTAGCTGTGCCTGGTATTTTTCATCCGAGACGAGAGATCTGACAGTTGATTAGTCGTACAAAAACCGTAACTGGACCATTTTCACTGAGAGGACGGATGGTAGCCATTGACAATGGTGATCCACCAACATAAAACTTTCCATGGAAGGAAGCCATGCGTGTTTGGAGAAGAAGACAATAGAAAAGAAGAGATTCAGAAAACAGAGCATCTCTGAAACCTCAACCTGTTCTCCATTATTGAATAACAAGTATCATTCATTTCATGCTCTTTTACTTTTTACAAACGAAATCATTTTTATCACTAATCTCCTGACTAAGAGTTATAGGATAACCATATCTTGTTTTAAGCCAGCAATCTCCATGGGATCGACCGTTAGTCGAGTAAGGAATTATTACTTGGACGACCCAGTGCACTTGCTGGTTAGTTGTGCGGACTTGCAAAGGTGTGATTGCAATTCCGTGCACCAAGTTTTTGGCGCCGTTGCCGGGGATTATTCGAGTTTGGACAACTGACGGTTCATCTTGTTGCTTAGATTAGGAATAATTTATTTTTGTTGGTTTAAAGTCACTAAATTTGAGTCTTTTATTTTCTTTTCAAAAATCTTATTTTTCTTTATAATCTTTAATTTTTCTTTGAGTCTTTCATTATTGTTTATGTTAAAATTTTAAAATTCATGTTTTCCTTTTTCTAGTTTTTTTCGAAAAGTTTTTAATAAATAGATAAAAACCAATAAACTAATAATTGAATCTTCTGTTTGAGTTTAGTTTCATGTTCTAAGTTTGGTGTCAATTGCATGTTTTTTTTTTATTTCCTTCAATTTTTCGAATAGAATGCTCTTTCTATTCTTCATATTTTCGAGTTTTATATTCCTTGTTCTTTTTTGATCTTCAAGTTGTTCTTGTTTGTTTTCCTTATTTGATCTTTAGTTTTTCTTGTTTTGTGTCTTTCCTTGTTTTTCTTCTACATTTTCAAATTATTAGTGTCCAAAGTATAAAAATTTTTAAGTTTGGTGTCATTTGTGTTTTTATTTTCTTAAAGATTTCCAAAAATTTATTCTTGGTGCTCATCTTGATCTTCAAAGTGTTCTTGGTGTTCATCTTAAAATTCAAAGTTTTCTTATTTGTTTTCTTTGTTTTGATCTAAAAATTTTTAAGTTTGGTGTCATTTTATTGTTTTTCTCTTTCCTCATTAAATTCAAAAAAAAATCATTTCCTTTATTTACTCATCATTTTCGAATTCCTTAGGTTGACGTAGTCAAAATTTTAAAATTTGGTAGTTTCCGGTTAATCAAGTCAAAATTTCAATTTTAAAAATTTGTCCTTTTAAATCTTTTTCAAAACAAATTCTTTTTTCTCAATTTTCTTTTTATATTTTTCGAAAATATTTTATAAAATTTTTCAAAATCCTTTTCTTTTTTTATATATAATTTTCGAATTACTTTCCTATTTTATTATTTTGATTGAAAAATTTTAAGTTTGGTGTTCTCTTGTTAAGAAAGTTTCAATATTTAAAATTTTAAGATGATATATTTTTCAAAATCTTTTCTTTTATTTATTTTCTTACAAGTATCTTTAATTTTAAGACATACCTTTTTTAAAACTTCCTAACCATTCTCTTTCTCTCTCCATTTTTCGGAAATCCACAACAAAAAATTTTCAAATCATTTTAATTAATTAATTAATTTAGTTTTCTAATTTCTTTTATTTCTTTTTCTTTGCTTAATTTTCGAAACTTGCATAATTTTTTTTACTTTATTTTATTTTTTTTATTATTATAAAAATAAGGGGAATAAAATTTTTATTACAATCCACATCATCTTCCTTTCTCCATCATGGACCTAAGTGGAAATGAACAGCCTAAAAGGACTCTGGGGTCATATGCTAACCCCACTATTGCTTCATATGCTGTATACCTGATAAACCACTATTTTATGGTTTATCTTGTGCTTATTTGAGTGGATTTTATCAATCTTTCATACACTTATTCATACTAAATGCATGGGTTTACATTCTCCTTCCTGATTTTGTGCTATGATTGAAAACATGCTTCTTTGGTCTTAATTTTGCTATGTTTAATCATCTCTTATTACCGTTCGATGTCGTGATATGTGTGTTAAGTGATTTCAGGGATTACAGGGCAAGAATGGCTTAGAGGATGCAAAGGAAGCATGCAAAAGTGGAAGGAATACAAGAAACTGAAGAAACTGCTAAAGCTGTTAGCCAGACCTCTTCTCATTCAAACGGTCATAACTTGAGCTACAGAAGTCCAAATGATGCAGTTCTAGTTACGTTAAAAAGCTAACGTCCGGGGCTTCAATTTGATATATAATTTGTCATAGTGTCTGTACAGATAAGCAACGCGAACGCGTGCTTCATGCGGACGCATCGCAGTGACGAAAAACCAGCGTGGTAGATTTCGTAACCAGCGAATTCTGAGCTGTTTTTGACCCAGTTCTCGGCTCAGAAAACATAGATTAGAGGCTATAAAGTGGGGGAGTGCATCCATTCATCAACAACATTCATAATATACACAATTTTAGGATTACATGTAGTTTTTAGAGAGAGAGGTTCTCCCCTCTCTCTTAGGATTAGGATTAGGATTAGGATTTCTGTTAGGATTAGGATTTCATCTTCTTCAATCACAGGTTCAATGTTCCTTTTATTTATTTTCTCAATTTGGTTTATGAACTCTTTATGTTTAGATTGATTTTCTTATTTAATATAAATTTGAGGTATTTCAGACTTATGATTTTAATTTAGCTTTCTACATTCTTGGCTTTGCTTGATTAGTTGGTAACTCTTGCGTCGTCAAACTCATCGTGATTGATAATTGATATCTTTGCTGATTGATTTAGATCCCTATAACTCTAGTCTTTCCTCAGGAGTTGACTAGGACTTTAGGTGTTAAATTGATTTATCCACTTGACTTACCTTCATAGTTAGAGGTTGACTTAGTGGGAGCAAAATATAATTCTCATCACCATTGATAAGGATAACTAGGATAGGACTTCCAGTTTTCATACTTCGGCAAGAGTTTTTCTTTGCTATTGATTTAATTCACTGCTCTATTTTTCTCTTGTTCAAACCTTTTTAAAAACCCAAAAATACTGTTTTCCATAACCAATAATAGGAACACCTCCTTGCAATTCCTTGAGAGACGACCTGAGGTTTAAATACTTCAGTTATCAATTTATTTAGGGGTTTGTTACTTGTGGCAACCAAACATTTGTACGAAAGAATTTCTGTTGGTTTAGAAGCTATACTTACAACGCAATTATATTTGTGAATTTCTTTACCGACAGGAAATCCGATTGTCAAAATGGCGCCGTTGCCGGGGAATTGCAAATGTGTGCCTTATTATTGGTTATTGTAAATATTTTTCAAAAAAAAATTCAGATTTTTATTTTAAATTTTTTTTATCTTATCTTATCTTAGTTTTAAATTTCAAAAATCAAATCTTTTTTTCAAAAATCATCTTTTTCAAAATCTTATCTTATCCTTTTTCAAAAATCATATCTTTTTCAAAATCTTATCTTAACTTTTTTCAAAAATCTTATCTTTTTCAAAATATTTTCTTTTTGTTAGTTTTTATTTCTACTTCTCCTACTACTATGAACTCTCACCCCTTTGGCTATGAGTCTGGTTACAGTTATGTTGCAGGAAGAGGAGATTACAATGAGAACATGTATCAAGGCTGGGACAATCAAAGATGGGAGGAGCCACAAGGATTTGATCAACCCTCATGGCAACAACCACCTCCAATGGACTATCAATAACCATTCTGTGATACATATCAAGGCAACAGCTATGGTGAGCACTCTTTTGATTATCAACAACCACCACCATAAGCTTATGAACCCCCTCTTCAACATGACTTTGGACCTCCATACTCACAAGCCCCTTTTCACTATTCACCTCCATATGACCCTAATCCATATCCATCATACCAACCACCTTCTGAGCCAAATGAACCATGCATAGAACCACCCCCATCCCAACAAAATTACTCTCATAAGCCACCACCTCAATATTCACCATCTCCATGCCGTTATCAAGATGAACCACCTTCCTACCATGAACCCTTTCTCCAAAATAATGCACCCTCCTATCCACCCCAAACCTCCATGGAGAACACACTTACCTATCTCATTGGTCTCACCTCTAAACTCCAAAATCTTATATCCCGCATGGACCAACACTCTACCTCGAATACTCAACCCTCAAGCTCTAGTGCACTTCCTTTTCAACCACATGATGATCCACCATCCCATCACCACCATCCATGGAAGAGCACCCACATCCATCAATCCAAGAGCAACATGATCCCAATGATTCTATTGATATGGAAAAAGAGAGAAGGAATCATCTTCGCGAATCCATACTTCATAAAGAGTTAGAGGAGGCCCTAAAGGTGAAGGTAGTATAGACCCTTGAAGTCGAAAGAGTGGTTGAAGAATTAGTGAAGGAAGACATCAAGGAGAAGTCAGATTTTGTCTTAGAGTAATAGGAGGCCCATAATGTGGAGATAGGAGAGACCCTTGAAGATGAAAGAATAGTTGAAAGGATTTGTCATGGAAAGAAAATCATCAAGGATGAGTACGATTTTATGTTAGAACTACTGGACAAAGCAGTAATTATTGAAGAGGAAGAAGTGGTTGAAGACTTGGGAGATGCTGAACCTCCATGGGAAAGTCAAGACATAGAGCCTCCTTCCAAGACGGTTGCATTTGGTGTTGAGGGAGGTGTACAACCTCCAAGGCATATCATAGTTGAAGACTTAGAAGAGGTTGATCAAGAGATGGAGATTCAAGAAGAAGAAGCACAACCCTACATGCCCTTGGTGAGAAATGAAGAAGAGATTGAATTGGAAGAAAGCTACTGGTGCACGAAATTGCAATCACACTTTTGCAATTCCGCACAACTAACCAGCAAGTGCACTGGGTCATCCAAGTAATACCTTACGTGAGTAAGGGTCGATCCCACGGAGATTGTCGGCTTGAAGCAAGCTATGGTTATCTTGTAAATCTTAGTCAGGATATCAATAATTATCAGGGTTGATTGTGAAAAGTAAAAGAACATGAAATAAGTACTTGTTTTGCAGTAATGGGGAACAGGTTGAGGTTTTGGAGATGCTCCATCTTCTGAATCTCTGCTTTCCTACTGTCTTCTTCTTCAAGCACGCAAGGCTCCTTCCATGGCAAGCTGTATGCAAGGGTTTCACCGTTGTCAGTAGCTACCTCCCATCCTCTCAGTGGAAATGTTCAACGCACCCTGTCACGGCACGGCTATCCATCTGTCGGTTCTCAATCAGGCCGGAATAGAATCCAGTGATTCTTTTGCGTCTGTCACTAACGCCCCGCCTTCAGGAGTTTGAAGCTCGTCACAGTCATTCAATCCTTGAATCCTACTCAGAATACCATAGATAAGGTTTAGACCTTCCGGATTCTCTTGAATGCCGCCATCAATTCTAGCTTATACCACGAAGATTCTGATTAAGGAATCCAAGAGATATCTACTCAATCTAAGGTAGAACGGAGGTGGTTGTCAGGCACACGTTCATAGTTGAGAATGATGATGAGTGTCACGGATCATCACATTCATCAGGTTTAAGAACAAGTGATATCTTAGAATGGAAGCAAGCATGATTGAATGAAAAACAGTAGTAATTGCATTAATCCATCAAGACACAGCAGAGCTCCTCACCCCCAACCATGGGGTTTAGAGACTCATGCCGTGGAAGGTACACAAAGAAACGTGTAAAGTGTCATCCGGTACAGATACAATGTCAAAAGATCCTATTAATAGTAAGCTAGTAACCTAGGGTATACAGGAATGAGTGAATGACGTAAAAATCCACTTCCGGGGCTCACTTGGTGTGTGCTTGGGCTGAGCATTGATACTTTTCGTGTAGAGACTTTTTCTGGAGTTAAACGCCAGCTTTTATGCCAGTTTGGGCGTTTAACTCCAATTCTTATGCCAGTTCCAGCGTTAAACGCTGGAAATTCTGAAACTGATTTGCAACGCCGGTTTGGGCCATCAAATCTTGGGAAAAGTATGAACTATCATATATTGCTGGAAAGCCCAGGATGTCTACTTTCCAACGCCATTGAGAGCGCGCCAATTGGGCTTCTGTAGCTCCAGGAAATCCACTTAGAGTGCAGAGAGGTCAGAATCCAACAGCATCTGCAGTCCTTTTCAGCCTCTGAATCAGATTTTTGCTCAGGTCCCTCAATTTAAAAAGAAGAGAATATACTATAGACTCCAAAATATCAGGGAAACTCAGCTCCAATTAGATGAGCAGGACTACTAGCTTTTTGCTTCCGAACAGTTTTGGCATCTCACTTTATCCTTTGAAGTTTAGAATGATTGGCATCCATAGGAACTCAGACCTCAGATAGTGTTATTGATTCTCCTAGTTAAGTATGATGATTCTTGAACATAGCTACTTTCTGAGTCTTGGCT
This sequence comes from Arachis duranensis, assembly GCF_000817695.3. NCBI lineage: Eukaryota > Viridiplantae > Streptophyta > Magnoliopsida > Fabales > Fabaceae > Arachis > Arachis duranensis. The sequence continues at coordinate 79,255,238 of NC_029776.3, read as the reverse complement.
GTGGCCCAAAGCACTCTGTCTTCCAGTATTATTACCACCGGATACATACATGCCACAGACACATAATTGGGTGAACCTTTTCAGATTGTGACTCAGCTTTGCTAGAGTCCCCAATTAGAGGTTTCCAGGGTTCTTAAGCACACTCTTTTTGCCTTGGATCACAGCTTTATTTCTTTCTTTTTCTTTTTCTCTTTCTTTTCTTTCTTTTTTTTCGTTTTTTTTTATTCATTGCTTTTTCTTGCTTCAAGAATCAATTTGATGATTTTTTAGATCCTCAATAACAGTTCTCCTTTTCCATCATTCTTTCAAGAGCCAACAATTTTAAAATTCTTAAAACAACAAATTCAAAAGACATATGCACTGTTCAAGCATTCATTCAGAAAACAAAAAGTATTGTCACCACATCAACTAATTCAACTAGTTTCAAAGATGAATTTAAAATCCTATACTTCTTGTTCTTTTGTGATTAAAGTATTTTTCATTTAAGAGAGGTGATGGATTCATAGGACATTCATAGCTTTAAGGCATAGACACTAAGATACTAATGATCATGTAATAAGACACAAACATAGATAAACATAAGCATAAAAATTCGAAAAATAGAAAATAAAGAACAAGGAGATTAAAGAACGGGTCCACCTTAGTGATGGCGGCTTGTTCTTCCTCTTGAAGATCTTATGGAGTGCTTGAGCTCCTCAATGTCTCTTCCTTGCCTTTGTTGCTCCTCTCCCATGATTCTATGTTCTTCTTTAATTTCATGGAGGAGGATGGAATGTTCTTGGTGCTCCACCCTTAGTTGTCCCATGTTGGAACTCAATTCTCCTAGGGAGGTATTGATTTGCTCCCAATAGCTTTGTGGAGAAAAGTGCATCCCTTGAGATGAATCTCTCCATTTCCCATGGCTCGGAGGTGGAAGCTTTTGCCTTCCTTTCCTCTTTCTAGAGGTTTCTCCGGTCTTAGGTGCCATAAATGGTTATGGAGAAACAAAAAGCAACGCTTTTACCACACCAAACTTAGAAGGTTTGCTCATCCTCGAGCAAAAGAAGAAAGAAGAGAGAGAG
>NC_029776.3:79252637-79254011 GCF_000817695.3 Arachis duranensis | reverse complement strand
GGTGCCCATTTCTGGCGTTTAACGCCAGCTTGATGCCCATTCCTGGCGTTTAACGCCAGTCTGGTGCCCCTTTCTGGCGTTAAATGCCCAGAATGGTGCCAGACTGGGCGTTAAACGCCCATCTGCTAGCCTCACTGGCGTTTAAACGCCAGCAAGTTCTCCTCCAGGGTGTGCTGTTTTTCTTTCTATTTTTCTTTTTGCTTTTTCAATTGATTTTGTGACTTCTCATGATCATCAACCTATAGAAAACATAAAATAACAAAGGGAAAATAATAAATATAACATTGGGTTGCCTCCCAACAAGCGCTTCTTTAGTGTCAGTAGCTTGACAGTGGGCTCTCATGGGGCCTCATAGATACTCAGAGCTATGTTGGAACTTCCCAACACCAAACTTAGAGTTTGACTGTGGGGGCTTTGTTTGACTCTGTTTTGAGAGAAGCTCTTCACGCTTCCTTTCCATGGTTACAGAAGGGGAACCTTGAGTCCTATAGTTTGCACTGTCTGTAAGCCACGGAGCTTCTTGAATAGCAAATAATTGCTCATCAGGAAAGGTTTCAGAGATCTCAGTAGGAGGGAGGGATGCTCCTGCTACTGGTTCTATCCGGGACAGGTGATCAGCTACTTGATTTTCTGTCCCTTTTCTGTCTCTTATGAGCAGTATGATCAGCTACTTGATTTAAGAGCAGTATGGTCAGTGTACACAATCACTTTTGATCCTACTAAATAAGATATGAACTTGTCAATGGCATAAACCACTGCAAGTAACTCTTTTTCTGTGGTTGTGTAGTTCTTCTGTGCATCATTTAGAATACGGCTGCCATAATGAATGACGTGCAGAAGCTTACCATGCCTTTGCCCCAATACTGCACCAATGGCATGGTCACTGGCATCATACATTAGTTCAAACGGTAATGTCCAGTCTGGTGCAGAGATGACTGGTGCTGTGACCAGCTTAGCTTTCAGGGTATCAAACGCCTGCAGACACTCCTTATCAAAGATAAATGGCGTGTCAGCAGCTAGCAGATTACTCAGAGGTTTGGTAATTTTTGAAAAATCCTTTATAAACCTTCTGTAGAATCCTGCATGCCCCAGAAAGCTTCTGATTGTCTTAACATTGGTAGGTGGTGGTAATTTTTCAATTACTTCAACTTTAGCTTGATCCACCTCTATTCCCTTGTTTGAAATTTTATGCCCAAGGACAACTCCTTCAGTCACCATAAAGTGACATTTTTCCCAGTTTAAAATTAGGTTGGTCTCTTGGCATCTTTTCAGAACAAGTGCTAGATGGTTAAGGCAGGAGCTGAATGAGTCTCCAAATACTGAAAAATTATCCATGAAGACTTCCAGAAAATTTTCCACCATATCAGAGAAAAT
>NC_029776.3:79250688-79252442 GCF_000817695.3 Arachis duranensis | reverse complement strand
TCATCCAAAAAACAGTAGTATTCATGACCTGCTAGTCTCTCTAGCATCTGGTCTATGAATGGTAAAGGAAAATGATCCTTTCTGGTGACTGTATTGAGCCTTCTGTAGTCAATACACATGCACCACCCTGTAACTGTTCTTGTAGGAACTAGTTCATTCTTTTCATTATGAACCACTGTCATGCCTCCCTTCTTAGGAACAATGTGGACAGGGCTCACCCAGGGGCTATCAGAAATAGGATAAATAATCTCAGCCTCTAGTAACTTAGTGACCTCTTTCTGCACCACCTCCTTCCTGTGGCTCTAAGGTAGAGCTTATGATTACAGGAAAGGTATCACCTTCTCCCAGAAATGCATATTTCAGGGATGGTGGTAGTGGTTTGAGTTCAGGTTTGGGTGGCTTATCCTCCTCCTGAGGAATTTTCGAAAATTCCTTTGTTTCCTTTGGTTCTTCTTGATCAGGTTGAGCATCCTTGAAGATGTCCTCAAGCTCTGATTCTAGGCTATCAGTCATATTGATCTCTTCTACCAGAGAATCAATAATGTCAGCGCCCATGTAGTCATTTGGTGTGTCTGAATGCTGCATAGCTTTTACAGCATTCAACTTGAACTCATCCTCATTGACTCTCAGGGTTACTTCCCCTTTTTGTACGTCAATAAGAGTTCGTCCAGTTGCTAGGAAAGGTCTTCCTAGAATGAGAGTTACACTCTTGTGCTCCTCCATTTCCAGCACCACAAAGTCAGTTGGAAAGGCGAATGGCCCAACCTTGACAATCATGTCCTCTATTGTGCCTGATGGGTGTTTAATGGAGCCATCAGCAAGTTGGAGGCATATCCGGGTTGGTTTGACTTCTTCAGTCAACCCAAGCTTTCTGATAGTGGATGCAGGTATTAGATTGATGCTTGCTCCAAGGTCACACAGGGTTGTCTTGGTGCAAGCACCTTCTAATGTGCATGGTATCATAAAGCTTCCTGGATCTTGAAGCTTTTTTGGTAAGCTTTTCAGAATGACTGCACTGCATTCTTCAGTGAGAAACACTTTTTCAGTTTCTCTCCAATCCTTCTTATGACTTAAGATCTCTTTCATGAACTTAGCATAAGAAGGTATTTGCTCAAGTGCCTCTACAAACGGAATCTTGATTTCAAGAGTCCTTAGATAGTCTGCAAAGCGGGCAAATTGCTTATCCTGTTCCACTTGGCGGAGTTTCTGAGGATAAGGCATCCTGGCTTTATATTCTTCAACCTTAGTTGCTGCAGGTTTATTCCTTACAGAGGTGGTTGGAGAAGCCTTTTTAGAGGGGTTACTGTTCCGGGGGTTACCTGAAACGTGCAGCTCGGTCGTCTGGCAGGACCCGAGGTGAGGGCTCCGTGGCCCGAGCTTGGTGTGCTGAGCGGCTGGGGGTTGTACCTGCAATGACACTCCGATGCTTAAGTTAGCATGGGTCCAAGCAGATATTGAGTAGAATTAGAGTGTGAGTTATACCTGGGTGCTCCAGTGTATTTATAGTAGTTGGCTGTGATCTTCCCTGGATAAGATATTCTTATCTTATCTTATCTTTTGGGAGTTTTATCCCTATCTTTGCGGAACCGCCTTTCCTAGGCCTTTTCGGCCTTTAGGTTTTGGGCTTCGTTCCTTTTGATGGGCCTTCTTAGCTTATTTGTCCGAGGTCCGACCTCAGGCGTGGGCCTTGGGACGAGGTCGGACCTTCTATGAACTTCCCGAGTTTGGGGAGCTCGGTCAGGGTATGAACAGTT
>NC_029776.3:79243372-79244063 GCF_000817695.3 Arachis duranensis | reverse complement strand
CGTGTTCCTTGGTCGCTTTCGAGTATAACCCCGGCTCCGCTTCCTGTTTTGTTTGAGGACCCGTCGACATACAGGTTCCATGAGAGTGGGGTTCCAGGGGTCTCCGTGTATTCTGCGATGAAGTCGGCTAGATACTGAGATTTTATGGCAGTCCGGGCTTCATATTGGAGGTCGAACTCGGACAGTTCCACCGCCCATTGTAGTATTCGTCCTGCCAGGTCTGTTTTTTGCAGGATGTGTCTCATGGGCTGGTTTGTCTGGACTTTGATGGTGTGGGCTTGAAAGTAGGGATGGAGCCTCCGAGCTGTGAATATTAGGGCGTAGGCGAATTTTTCTATTTTCTGATAGTTTAATTCGGCCCCTTGCAGTGCCTTGCTCACAAAGTATACGGGGTGTTGTCCTTGGTCATTTTCCCGTATTAATGCTGAAGCGACTGCCCGATGTCCGACCAAGAGGTATAATACGAGCTCTTCCCCTTTTAAAGGTCGGGTTAGGATTGGTGGCTGCCCGAGGAATTCCTTGAATTCTTGGAAGGCTTTTTCGCACTCCGGGGTCCACGAGAAGGGTTTCCCTTTCTTTAGGAGTGAGTAGAGAGGTAGTGATTTTATCGCTGATCCTGCCAAAAATCTTGATAGGGCGGCCAGCCTTCCATTCAGCTGTTGTACTTCTTTGACACAGGTCGGGCTTTTCA
>NC_029776.3:79238491-79240957 GCF_000817695.3 Arachis duranensis | reverse complement strand
GTCTTTGGGCGATTCTGTTTGTTTCCTCCTGGAGTGCGTGGTGATAGAGGGCTGTCCGGTCGTTCGCCGGTGTCAACTTCCTCTTCTTGTTCTGATGTAGCGTGGTTATTGTTGGGAGGGTCGTTCGCCATGGCAAAGGGATGACTTCCAGGTCCCCGGCAACGGCGCCAATGTTCCGGGGGTTACCTGAAACGTGCAGCTCGGTCGTCTGGCTGGACCCGAGGTGAGGGCTCCGTGGCCCGAGCTTGGTGTGCTGAGCGGCTGGGGGTTGTACCTGCAATGACACTCCGATGCTTAAGTTAGCATGGGTCCAAGCAGATATTGAGTAGAATTAGAGTGTGAGTTATACCTGGGTGCTCCAGTGTATTTATAGTAGTTGGCTGTGATCTTCCCTGGATAAGATATTCTTATCTTATCTTATCTTTTGGGAGTTTTATCCCTATCTTTGCGGAACCGCCTTTCCTAGGCCTTTTCGGCCTTTAGGTTTTGGGCTTCGTTCCTTTTGATGGGCCTTCTTAGCTTATTTGTCCGAGGTCCCACCTCAGGCGTGGGCCTTGGGACAAGGTCGGACCTTCTATGAACTTCCCGAGTTTGGGGAGCTCGGTCAGGGTATGAACAGTTACTATCAGCACTCTCAGGTGTCTGGTTCCCCTTTGGCGTTTGAACGCCAGGATTGGGTGGAAAATGGGCGTTTAACGCCAACTTTTCCCCTTTTTTGGCGTTTGAACGCCAGAACTGGGCAGGGAATGTGCGTTTAACGCCAGCTTTTCCCCCTTTTCTGGCGTTTGAACGCCAATAGTATTCCTCTCTGGGCTCTTACTGTCCTTAGAGGGATTTTGGATAGTGGTTTGGTTATCCTCTGTCAAGTGTTCCTTATTTGGCTTTTTGCTCTTTTGGGCAGTGTTATTCAATGTCTTCCCACTCCTCAGTTGAACTGCTTGGCATTCTTCTGTTATCTATTTAGATAGCTGCTGTTTTGTCTGATTCAACTGTGATTCTATGTTCTTGTTAGCAATTTTAGTTTCTTGGAGCATCTCTTTAAACTCTGCTAACTGTTTTGTCATCAGGTGTAGTTGCTGATTAAGCTCAACCATCTGTTCTTGAGGATTAGAATCCGTGGCTACTGCCATAACTTCTTCTTTTGTAGAGAACTCATTGCTAGAGTACAAATGTTGATTTCTAACAACAGGATCTATAAGCTCTTGAGCCTCCTCAATCGTCTTCCTCATATGTATAGATCCACCAGCTGAGTGGTCTAGAGACATCTGAGCTTTTTCTGTAAGCCCATAGTAGAAGATGTCTAACTGTACCCACTCTGAAAACATTTCAGAGGGGCATTTTCTTAGCATACCTCTATACCTCTCCCAGGCATTATAAAGGGATTCATTATCCTCTTGTTTAAAGCCTTGGATATCCAGCCTTAGCTGTGTCATCCATTTTGGAGGGTAAAATTGGTTCAGGAATTTGTTTGATAACTGTTTCCATGTCTTTATGCTTGCTATAGGTTGGTTGTTCAACCACCTCTTAGCTTGATCTTTTACAGCAAATGGAAATAGTAATAATCTGTAGACATCTTGATCTACCTCTTTATCACGTACTATGTCAGCAATTTGTAAGAATTGTGCCAGAAACTCAGTAGGTTCTTCCTGTGGAAGACCGGAATACTGACAATTTTGCTGCACCATGATAATGAGTTGAGGATTTAGCTCAAAGCTGCTTGCTTTAATGGGAGGTATACAGATGCTACTCCCATATGCAGCTATAATAGGGTTAGCATATGACCCCAGAGTCCTTCTGGACTGTTCAATTCCACTTAGGTCCATGACGGAGAAAGGGAATATGATATGAATTCACAAGCAAAGTATATTTTTTTTAGGAATGACCAAAAATAATAAAAATAAAATAAAAAAGAGAAAATAAAAGAAAATTTCGAAAACTACAAGAAAATAAGATCAAAGCAATTTGAAAACTAAATCAATTAATTAGTTATATGACCCCAGAGTCCTTCTGGACTGTTCAATTCCACTTAGGTCCATGATGGAGAAAGGGAATATGATATGAATTCACAAGTAAAGTAAATTTTTTTTAAAAAAAAAATGACTGAAAATAATAAAATAAAACAAAAGGAAAATAAAATAAAATGTCGAAAACTAAAAGAAAAATAAAATCAAAGCAAATTGAAAACTAAATCAATGAACTAATTAAAAAAAGATTTTGGAATTGGCAATTAAAAAGATATGATTGAAAATTATTTTGAAAAAGATTTGATTTTTTTTTAAATGAGGAAAGAGAAAAACAACAAAATGACACCAAACTTAAAATTTTTAGAAAATCAAGCACTAATTTTCGAAAATTTTGAGGGAAAAACACAAAGAGGACACCAAACTTAGAATTTTTTTACGGATCAAGAAGGCACTAAAGACATGCAAATTCGAAAATTAAAAGAAAAACAAAAGCATGCAATTA
>NC_029776.3:79219323-79238021 GCF_000817695.3 Arachis duranensis | reverse complement strand
TGATTCTTTTGCGTCTGTCACTAACGCCCAGCCCTCAGGAGTTTGAAGCTCGTCACAGTCATTCAATCATTGAATCCTACTCAGAATACCACAGACAAGGTTTAGACCTTCCGGATTCTCTTGAATGCCGCCATCAGTTCTAGCTTATACCACGAAGATTCTGATTAAAGAATCCAAGAGATATCTACTTAATCTAAGGTAGAACGGAGGTGGTTGTCAGGCACACGTTCATAGTTGAGAATGATGATGAGTTTCACGGATCATCACATTCATCCGGTTTAAGAACAAGTAATATCTTAGAATGGAAGCAAGCATGATTGAATGAAAAACAGTAGTAATTGCATTAATCCATCAAGACACAGCAGAGCTCCTCACCCCCAACCATGGGGTTTAGAGACTCATGCCGTGGAAGGTACACAAAGAAACGTGTAAAGTGTCATCCGGTACAGATACAATGTCAAAAGATCCTATTAATAGTGAACTAGTAACTAGGGTATACAGAAATGAGTAAATGACATAAAAATCCACTTCCGGGGTCCACTTGGTGTGTGCTTGGGCTGAGCATTGATACTTTTCGTGTAGAGACTTTTTCTGGAGTTAAACGCCAGCTTTTATGCCAGTTTGGGCGTTTAACTCCAATTCTTATGCCAGTTCCAACGTTAAACGCTGGAAATTCTGAAGCTGATTTGCAACGCCGGTTTGGGCCATCAAATCTTGGGCAAAGTATGGACTATCATATATTGCTGGAAAGCCCAGGATGTCTACTTTCCAACACCGTTGAGAGCGCGCCAATTGGGCTTCTGTAGCTCCAGAAAATCCACTTAGAGTGCAGGGAGGTCAGAATCCAACAGCATCTGCAGTCCTTTTCAGCCTCTGAATTAGATTTTTGCTCAGGTCCCTCAATTTCAGCCAGAAAATACCTAAAATCACAGAAAAACACACAAACTCATAGTAAAGTCCAGAAAAGTGAATTTTAACTAAAAACTAATAAAAGTATACTAAAAACTAACTGAAATATACTAAAAACATACTAAAAACAATGCCAAAAAGCGTACAAATTATCCGCTCATCAGCTACCAAGAAGAAGAGGTTGATATTGAAAAAGCTTGCAAAGAAGTGGTAGTTGTCAAAGAAGAACACAAAGGAGTGGAGCTTGCAAGTTCATTAGAAACCCCTCCCCCTAAGTTGCCATCATCCTTCACAACATTCAAGTGGGTAAAATTCATATCCATTAGCTTTTTAATTCCACTTGAATATGGGCTACTGGAGACAAACGGTCAACTTAGAGCTCTTTGTGGCATTAAGAGTAAGAGGAAGATGGTCAGTGGTAAGAATTATCCTGTAAGGTTCATTATGGTTGGAAGCTTTAAGTTTAAACGCAAAGGTTGGTATAAAGCTCAATTGAATGGGTCTAGGAAGTTGTTTGGACACTTCGGTGAGAATTCTAAAGCTGAACCACCCGAATGGAATCATGATAATCAACTTGAAGATGGGTGTAGAAACAAGATTTGGGATCCCGGAGGATATTGGATTTGCAAACATTGGTGGAGATTCCTGGATGAGTTCAAGCACAAGCCACCATAACAAAAGAGCTCACCAAATGTCCAACTTAAGGACTTTAACTAAAAGTGCTAGGCGGGAGACAACCCACCATGGAATGATCGTTCCATTTTTTTCAGTTTTAATTTTAATATGTTTTTGAGTTTTGATTGAACCTGGAATCATGCATAGCATTCATATTAAGCATTGCATTCTGCATACTGCATTATAAAAAAATCATGCACGTGATGCGACAGCGTCGCCGACGCATCCGCGTCATATGTGCGTTGGGAAGAAAACAAAATTGAACAGAGAGTCACGCGAAAGCGTGGCTGGAGGCGTGCCTTTGGCACAAATTGATCCATGTGACCGCGTCGCTGACGCGTTCGCGTCATTTGCGAAAAATGCCTCCCACGTGTCTGCGTCAACCACGTGAACGCGTGACCTGATAATCGGCGTAAAAAAGGGTGTATAGCAGCAAGTTGTGATGGAGTGGGGCTGGAACCATGCTAGAAGCACATGTCCTACCACGCGAACGCGTGCCCCACGCGAACGCGTCGTTTTTCAAAGTCTGGCCATTCACGCGATCACGTCACCCACGCGACCGCATCACCCTAAATTTTGGCAAAATGAGCTTCAAACAAAGAGTTGCGTGACCGTGCGGCTGCTGTCGCGCTAATAGCACAAATCAACCCACGCGATCGCGTGACCCACGCGTTCGCGTCACTTGATACACCCCACACACCACGCGACCGCGTCACTCACGTGTCCGCATCACAAGCAGCGCACAGCTTATCCAGATCAGCCAAATATCTTATCTTTTCTTCTCCAAATCTAAATCTTTTCTTTCCCTTCTTATTTCTTTCTTCCTCCTTTCTTACTTTCTCTTTATTCATCCCTTTAACTTCTCATCCTTCTTCACTATCATTATATTTTCCTTATTTTCATTAGTGTTAAATGTTCTTATTCAACTGTTGTATATTTTCTGGTATTATTTTGGTACTTAGTGACTTGTTTTATTCTGATTGGGTATTATTATTCATAAGTCAATGCTAATTTTTATAATACTGATATTCCTTTTGTATTGATATGCACTTACTTTATCTTGCATTACCCACACTCTCTTTCCCATTGTTGCAACTTTTTGCACTATTAATATGCCATGTGGTTTTATTAGTTTCTCACTTGCATGTTGTAGCTACCATGTTATTGAGACCTTTATTATTTGGCATTAACCAACCCATATTTTATTTATTTTCTTTACTTTATTTTTGGGTTACTTTTCCTCATTTTCCTCTTCTTTCAGGATGACCACCGAGAGGAAGGGAAAAGGAAGAACTTTTTAATGGGGAGACAAACAAGTCAATCTGCACAATCTATAGAGAAAAGCATCAGTTGGAGCAACCCGTCCACTTGTACATCTTAGCATGCACCGAGGATGGTGCAATCTTTAAGTGTGGGGAGGTCGATACCGATCTCCACGGGTTAGTTATTTTCTTCTCAACACCAATGTTTTATCTTATTTAGTACATTGTTGCATTTGCATGTATTGTTTGATTTTATGCATTTAGTTACTACTTGGTTAAAGTAATATTTTATTTTTAAGACCCTATTTTTGAAAAATTTCACTAACTTAAATCAAAACTTTTGTGTTAAACTTGTTTGGAAGTTGTATTTGGAACATAGCTAAAAGCTAGAACACACAACCTGTGAGATTTTGAGCTTATTTATATGGTTACATTATTTAACCATAAATATTTTATTATTGTGTGTTTTCTTCTCTATGATTACAATCTTTACTTTGTTTCAGTCTATATGTCCATTATTTAGTGTATTTACAAGCTTGCATATGATTGAGGCCATTAATTATTTTTGCTCACTTATCCCAAATAGCCTACCCTTTTAATCACCCTTGTTAACCCCCTTGAGCTTTTTGACCCCCTCTTCTGTTTTATAACCACATTACTAGCCTTAAGTAGAAAAACAAAATAAAAATCCCAAGTTGAATCCTTAGTTAGCTTAAGATAGATATTGTGTAAAATTTAAGTGTGGGAAATTTTATGGGAACATGGGATGATAGAAAAAAGTAGGAAATTAAATTGAATAAGTTATTTGAAAATTTGGGAAACATGCTCATGTGAAATCAAAATAATTAAATTACCATGTGCATTGATAAAAAAATTTATTAAGTAATTAAATAAGGGGATACAGAAAATATTACCCCAAATGCAAAATAAAAAGAATCAATGCACATGGGACAAAATTAAAAAATAAGTTTGATACATGAGCATGTAATACAAAAGTGGGAAAAATTTGTCATGATGTTTGCATTGGTATGCTAAATATTTGTTGATTGGTTAGATGAAGAACAAAGTTTAGAAAGCATGATTAGAGAAGATTAAAGTGAATTACCCTATACACTTGAGAGACTAGAGTGATATACACTACTAGTGAGGGTTCAATGCTTGATTCTATGTTCCCTGCTTTCATAAGCTATCTTCTTACAAGTTTACTTGTTTTCACTGTATGATTTGAATTAGTGGAATTTGATTCATATTTGTCTTGGAGAACTTATTTACTTTTAACCAAGTAGGTAGAAACATTTTACATGTAGTTGCATTCACATAGATAGGTTGCATTGCATACTCTCTATCATTCCTCATCACTCCTTTATAGCTTCTCTTGAGCTTAGCATGAGGACGTGCTAATGTTTAAGTGTGGAGAAAGTGTGGAGAGGTTGATAAACTACTATTTTATGGTTTATCTTGTGCTTAATTGAGTGGATTTTATCAATCTTTCATATACTTATTCATACTAAATGCATGGGTTTACATTCTCCTTCCTGATTTTGTGCTATGATTGAAAACATGCTTCTTTGGTCTTAATTTTGCTATGTTTAATCCTCTCTTATTACCATTCAATGTCGTGATATGTGTGTTAAGTGATTTTAGAGATTACAGGGCAAGAATGGCTCAAAGGATGGAAAGGAAGCATGCAAAAGTGGAAGGAATACAAGAAACTGAAGAAACTGCTAAAGCTGTCAGCCATACCTCTTTGCATTCAAACGGTCATAACTTGAGCTATAGAGATCCAAATGATGCGACTTCAGTTGCGTTGGAAAGCTAACGTCCGGGGCTTCAAATTGATATATAATTTACCATAGTGGCTATAAAGATAGGCAATGCGAACACGTGCTTCATGCGGACACGTCGCAGTGACAAAAAACCAGCGTGGTAGATTTTGTAACCAGCGAATTCTGGGCTGTTTTTGACCCAGTTCTCGACCCAGAAAACATAGATTAGAGGCTATAAAGTGAGGAGTGCATCCATTCATCAACAACATTCATAATATACACAATTTTAGGATTAGATGTAGTTTTTAGAGAGAGGTTCTCCCCTCTCTCTTAGGATTAGGATTAGGATTAGGATTTCTATTAGGATTAGGATTTCATCTTCTTCAATCACAGGTTCAATGTTCCTTTTATTTATTTTCTCAATTTGGTTTATGAACTCTTTATGTTTAGATTGATTTTCTTATTTAATATAAATTTGAGGTATTTCAGACTTATGATTTTAATTTAGCTTTCTACAATCTTGGCTTTGCTTGATTAATTGGTAACTCTTGAGTCGTCAAACTCATCGTGATTGATAATTGATATCTTTGCTGATTGATTTAGATCCCTATAACTCTAGTCTTTCCTCAGGAGTTGACTAGGACTTTAGGTGTTAAATTGATTTATCCACTTGACTTACCTTCATACTTAGAGGTAGATTTAGTGGGAGCAAAATATAATTCTCATCACCATTGATAAGGATAACTAGGATAGGACTTCCAGTTTTCATACTTCACCAAGAGTTTTTCTTTGCTATTGATTTAATTCCCTGCAATCTATTTTTCTCTTGTTCAAACCTTTTTAAAAACCCAAAAATACTATTTTCCATAACCAATAATAAGAACACCTCCCTGCAATTCCTTGAGAGATGACCTGAGGTTTAAATACTTTGATTATCAATTTATTTAGAGGTTTGTTGCTTGTGACAACCAAATGTTTGTACGAAAGGATTTTCTGTTAGTTTAGAAGCTATACTTACAACGCAATTATATTTTTGAATTTCTTTACCGACAGGAAATCCGATCGTCAATACCCCCCATCAGAGCCAGCAATTTTGAGCTAAACCCTCAGCTCATTTTCATGGTGCAGCAAAATTGTCAGTATTCTGGTCTTCCACAAGAAAAATCTACTGAGTTTCTGGCACAGTTCTTACAAACTGCGGACACATTACGTGATAAGGAAGTGGATCAGGATGTCTACAGATTATTGTTGTTTCCATTTGCTTTAAATGACCAAGCTAAGAGGTGGTTAAACAACCAACCCAAAGCCTGCATAAGAACATGGAAACAGTTGTCAGATAAACTCCTGAATCAATATTTCCCTCCAAAAAGGATGAAACAACTAAGGCTAGACATCCGAGGCTTTAAACAAGAGGATAATGAATCTCTTTATAATGCTTGGGAGAGGTACAGAGAGATGCTAAGGAAATGTCCCTCTGAAATGTTTTCAGAATGGGTGTAGTTAGACATCTTCTACTACGGGCTTACAGAAAAGGCCCAGATGTCTCTAGACCACTCAGCTTGTGGATCTATACACATGAGAAAGATAATTGAAGAGGCTCAAGAGCTCATTGATACAGTTGCTAGAAATCATCATCTGTACTTAAGTTGTGAGTCCTCCATGAAAGAAAGGGCTAAAGCAGTATCCATTGAACTTAGTACTCCAGAACAAGTTGCTGAATTCAATCAGCAATTGCTTTTTATAACAAAACAGTTAGCAGAATTTAAAGAAATGCTACAAGACACTAAAAATGCTAACAAGAATATGGAAGCACAATTGGATCAGACAAGACAGCAGTTATCTAAACAGATAACAGAAGAGTGCCAAGCTGTTCATTTAAGGAGTGGGAAGACATTGAATGTCTCCACTCAAAGCATAAAAAAGCCAAGAAAGGAACAACTGACAGAGGATGACCAAACCACTGCCCAAAATCCCTCTGAGGATAGTAAGAGCCCAGAGAGGAATGATTCTGGCTTTCAAACACCAGAAAAGGGTGAGAAGTTGGCATTGAACGCCCAGTGGATGGCTAATTTTGGCATCCAAACGCCAAAAAAGGGAGGCAATTGATGCACGAAAACTTGTCTCTCAACAAATTTCCCTTCGGAGTATATACCAAATTGTCGTCAAGTAAAAACTCACAATAGAGTGAGGTCGAATCCCATAGGGATTGATTGGTCAAGCAAATTTAGTTGGAAGAGTATGCTAGTTGAGCTAAACAGAAGGTGGTTGATATTGCAGGAAAGTAAATGGCGAGAAAGAAAATGGCAGAAAATAAAGTGCAGAATCTTAAATGGAGATTGGGGGAGATAAACATGGAAATAAATGGCAGAAAGTAAAGAGAATGGGTAAGATCAGAAATGGGGAATTCATTGGGCTTAGGAGATGTTGAATTCTCCGGATCAAGTTCATTCTCATCTCTTCCTCAATCAATGCATTCATTGATCTCCTTCCATGTATTTCCAAATCAAAGTGTTGGGAGGATTACATGTCACTATATCTGCCCAGACCCCAATTTGGTCCAACATGAGAAAGAATTTCTAGCATGATCTCCTCATCCCTTTTCCAAGGCTCAGAGGAGATCTAATTATGGAGAGTTTCTTTTCCAAGACAACTAACCAATTGAATTAAGATTGAAAGCTTTCTAGCAAATCAAGAGAAAAGAAAGAGGAAGAAGAATGAAAACTATAATTGATCCATCAAATTACAACAGAGCTCCCTAACCCAATGAAAGGGGTTTAGTTCTTCATAGCTCTGGGAATGGAAAATGGCATAAAAGAATACATGCTTAACTAGAAAAATGCAGAAAGTAAATATACAGAGGGTAGTTCTCCAAAGTGACAAGCTTCTCTATAGTTCAAAACTACTCCTATATATACTACTCCTCTTGATCTTCTAGCGAGGTCTTCAAGTCTTTGATGTGGGCCTTAGATCTTGAGTTGAAGCAAGTACAATCTTCAGTGGGCTCAGCTTGCAGAAAAGTGTGAGTTAGGCATTAGCGTTAGTTAGGACGTTAGTGGCATTAACGCTAAGTGAAAATGTGGGTTCAAGAATGTTAGTGGCAATCACCTTTCTCACTAACGTTCCAACCCCAAAATGGTCCACGTTAACTTCGACGTTAGTGGAACTAACGTGACCACTAACGTTGCCTCATGATCCTTCGCAAACGTTATTGGGAATCACCTTTTCCAATAACGTTACATTGTGCCCCCTTTCCCCACGTTAGAGTTCATGTTAACTAGGTTAATGTGGCTCTTAACGTGGGCATGCCTAAGCTTTGAGAGCGTTAGTGACACTTACCTTTGTCACTAACGCTCCAAATGCCCCTCCTCTCCACGTTAGAGTTCACGTTAACTAGGTTAACGTGGCTACTAACGTGGTAGTGAATGCTATCTCCAACGTTAGTGACAAAGGTGAGTGTCACTAACGTTGGCTCATCATGCTTAGCTCCACGTTAACTTCTACGTTAGTGGTCTTAACGTGACCACTAACGTGGGCAATGTTGGCTTGATCCAACGTTAGTGACAAAGGTGAGTGTCACTAACGTTGGCATTGTCTTTCCCTTCCACGTTAGAGTTCACGTTAACTAAGTTAACATGACTCTTAATGTGGCTAATTGCCAACTTGTAGCGTTAGTGGTATTTACTTTTACCACTAATGCTGGAGCTCCCTTTTTCTACACGTTAACTACCACGTTAACCTAGTTAACGTGGCAATTAACGTGGGCTTAGGATGGGTTCGCAGGCGTTATTGGTGGTCACCTTTTTCATTAACGCTACAAGCTTGTCCCTATTCCACGTTAGTGGTTACGTTAATTAGGTTAACGTGACTGTTAACGTGGCTTCTTCTTGCTTCCTTTGTCCTGAAATTAAGCAAATAAAGTGTATCAAAGGTCTAGCCCAAGTCATGAGATTATGCATCATCAATTTGTCATTCAATCCTTGCATAATCCTTATGAAATTATGTAAAATTCACAATAGTTGCTTGAGTCAAGGTGTAAATGAAATTTCATCCAAAACTTGCTTATTTCCTAAGAAAATGCATGAAACTACTTTAAAATAGTAAAGAAAAAGGTCAGTGAAATTGGCCTACATTCCCTGGCATCACAACACCAAACTTAAAGCTTGCTTGTCCCTAAGCAAGTACTGAAACATAGGAAGAATGAATGAAAGAACAAGATAAACAATATAAAAGTAAAATTCCTGGTTTATGGGGTTTCATGCATATCAACTTAGGTTCATTCCTTTACTGGTTTTCAGGCCTTTATCATGCTCTTGAATACTCTCTTGATTGCATCCTTTGAGACTTCCTAATTGTTGATCTTTCCTTCTTTTCCAAGTTTTATTGCATTCTTTTTATAGGCTAAGTGCCATGTAAGAGGGCGACTCTTTATCATAAGTTTTCAGCCAACACTCCCGAACCAGTTGGTTCAATGTGCTAGGTGTTAAGGCACCCCTAAGGACTTACTCCCTCAAGTCTCTTTCCCCCATACATACACACCACAGGCACATGGTTTGTTATTTTTTTCTTTCTTGAGACCTTGGTGTCCAGCACCTCTTTGGGTTGCTAAGTGTTCTGTAGCGAAGGTTACTCTTGATAGTAGATTTTCAGCTGATAATCTCGGATTAGTTAATCCAAGTTACCAAGTGATAAGGCACCACTAAGAGTTTATTCATCCAAGTATATCCCTTGCACATGCCTCAATCTTCAAACCCTTGGTGCCCAGCATCATCTCTTATTGTTTTTCTTTCCTTTTTGACTTTTATTGCTCTTTCTCTTTTCTTATTAGGATCTTATCAATTAGCTAGTCTCCTGGGGTGTGTTTCAAGCATATGATTCAGGGTAGATAGTTGCCTTTCTACCTTGTTGGTGAACCAACTTAGCTAATTAATCACCCTACCATAAACATTCAGAATTTACTTCACAAGATAACTCCACTCTTGTTCTTTTCATAAGATCTTCTTTTTGATTGGCTTAAAGGACAAGCATACAATAAGCAAGATGAAAATGAAGTAGGGACATTAGACTAGTAAGCATAGACCTAAGCAACTAAAGCTTTAAAGGCAGAATTGAAAATCCTAAACTACTATGGAAGCATGTTCTATTGCATACATGATTTTCCTTATTTAAAGCATTGAAAGAGATAAAACTAAGAAGGGACTCCACCACCTTTTACTCCTGGGGATGCTCATGTTCTTTTGCTTCCTTGTCTTCTTTGTGTCCAGTTGTGCTTCCTTTCATCCGATTCATTCTGGCTATTTTCCAATCTTCTAGTGCTTTCCTCAATGATTCATGACTCTTTTCGGCCCTTTCTCGTTCCACTCGTGCCAATTCATCCTTTACGTCCTCATATATTGTGATCCCAGGGTGTAGTACAGGTAGTTGTCCGACTAAGTACCCGAGCCTGGCTTGAGTATTTACGTGATATCCAGTCTCACTCATATAAACCCCTTTCGAAAAAGCTCTGTACTCGTCAAAGAGATCTGCCTGTTCTCTTTGTTTTCGATGCATCTCATGAATGTGTGCACCTTGATGTGCTTGGATGTTGATTAGCTTTTGGATGGCTTCTTGTTGTTGATCTTGCTTTTGGTTCAAGTTACGGAAGGACTCATTCCACTGTCTTCCTTGTTCTAATTGCTGCTCCATCAATTGTTTTTGCCACTCCCCTTGAAGACAAGTGTGTGGTTTCCTTGGTATAGTGGCCGAACCTCCTTTCTTTGGTTGTCCTATCAAGTACCACCAATCCCCTTTTTGATTTCCTATACAAGACAAAAGGAATGCAAAAAGTTAATTGAATTTTTGGTGGGAGAAATTAAAGTGTGAGATAGCTACTATTAAAATCTTTTTCTTTTGTTTTTAAAATAACTAATTGCTTTTCATGAATGCAAATTAATCGACCACTCAATTTCCCATGCATGCAACGTTGGTAACAACAAACTTGTTTGTGATCATATGGTGCAATAAGATTCGAAAAGAATCTCATACCATTGAGTGTGTTCAAGCCCTCTTGGTATGCCTTGAACACCAAACATATCATGTACTCTATACTGCATGTAGGGATTCTTATATTGTTTGTCGAAGTTGATTTAGAATCCATGAACTTTTCCTTATTAACTAGTATTAGAGATTAAAAAGAAAGGGTATAGAACATGGGTTGCCTCCCATGAAGCGCTTCTTTAGCATCATTAGCTTGACGTTTGGCCTTTGTCAGGGTGGTTGGTAGTGCTTCAAGTCCTCTCCCCTTGTAGTGGATTTATCTCCATTGGCTTTGTTAAGAAGCTCCACATGTTCTAAGGATAAGATTTTGTTGATGGTGTACAGTGGGGCAACAGAGATGGAATGGTGCGGAGATGAGGTGGTATAGATAGAAAGTAGGCAGAGACCACTTCATCTCCTGGAGATAAGTCTTCTGTAGGAATTTTTTTGTTCTTCCATCCCCTTGGGGCCTTTTTCTTTGTTTCCCTTGATATGACCTTGTTCCTCATGGTTCCTTCTTTCAGGGGGATTTTGTTGCTTGTCCCATATGACTCTGGTGAGTTTAGCTTCTCTTGGATCACACTTGGCTGTTGTTCCTTCTGATTACATTGCTCGTTAACCATAGGAGTTCTTAGGTGTGGTGCTTGTGCTCCCTTGTCTGGCTCTTCCATAAGCTCTTTATCGTGCTCTTCCTTCGACTCTTCGTTATCATGATCTGCTTCTTGTGATGGTTTGAAAACATTGATGGTGAGCTGTTCATCGTGTATCCTCAACACTAGCTCTCCTCGCTCCACATCTATAAGCGCCCTGGCTGTGGCTAAAAATGGCCTTCCCAAGATAATGGGATGGATGGGGTTCTCTTTCATTTCCAAGATAACAAAGTCCGTGGGCAGGAAGTAGTTTTCAACCTTCACTAACACATTCTCAACCACTCCTATTGCCTGTTTTTGAGTTTTGTCAGCCAATTTGATGATTACGTCTGTGGGTGTTAGCTCATTGATTTAAAGCTTTTTCATGAGGGATAGAGGCATTACGTTGATACTTGCTCCCAGGTCACAGAGTCCCTTATCAAATATTGTCTCTCCTATAACACAGGGAATGTGGAAGCTCCCTGGATCCTTCTTCTTTGTGGGTGGCTCTGTTTGAATGAGAGCACTGCACTCCCTGTTCATCTTTATTGTTTGTCCACCTTTCAATGAACTCTTTTTGGCCAACAGCTCCTTTATATATTTGATGTATGATGGCATTTGCTGGAGGGCTTTAATGAATGGTATATTTACATCAAGAGATGTAAACATGTCAAGGAGCCTTGAATACATTCTCCTTGCTACACCACCTTTGAGCCTTTAGGAAAAAAGGTGCATATGGGTTCAGGGTCCCCTTCCCCTTTTTCTTGTGCGTGGGATGGGGTGTATAGTTTCTTTCTTCATGATTTCCCTTTGGACTGTCTTGGAGATGTTCTTTATGTGTGTCTATTTCCTCCATACTCCTCTCATCACTTGTGGTGATCATCTTGCATTCTTCCCACCTTACTTTCTTTGTTTTTTCTCTTGGGTTCTTCTTTGTGTCACTTGGAAAACTATCAATAGGTTTGGGAAACTGTTGAGAAAGATATCCCACTTGGGACTCCAACCTCTTGATGTTTTTCCCTTGGTTTTTGATATTGGCTCGCACTTCATCCTTGAACACTCTGTTGTCTTGGACCTCTTTGTATATGTTTTCAAGTAGAGCCTCAATTTTGGAAAGTCTATCCTCGGTTGGTGATGGTGGGTTGAGATTAGGTGGTTAAGAAGGGTGATTAGGTGGGTGATGATAGGATCTCTGTAAGGTATGTTGCTGAGTTGCATTGTTGTTGGGATTGTGATTGTGGCATCTCTGATCTTGGCCTTGGTCTTGTTGGTTTCCCCACCCAAAATTAGGGTGATTTCTCCATCCAGAATTATAAGTTTTGGAGTATGGATCATGGATTTGTCTGGGTGAGTTCCCAACATAGTTGGCTTGTTCCCAATCACCTTCTTCTCCTATATTCACTCCTTCTTAAGCTGGTGATGAAGTGATGACTGCTACAACTTGGTTTTCTTCTACCTTCTTGGTGAGATCTGCTAGTTGCTTGGTGATCATCTTATTTTGAGCCAGCAATGCATCCATGTGGTTTAGCTCCATTACTCCTCGAGTGTTGCTTCTTTCAGAAGCATAGAAGTAGTCATTCTCAGCTACCGTTTCAATGACATCTATGGCTTCTTCAATGGTTTTCTTCTTGTTTGGAGAGCCTCCTGATGAATGGTCTATAGCCTTCTTTGACTCATAAGAAAGACCTTCATAGAAAATGTGAAATTGAACCCATTCATTGAACATGTCCGGTGGGCATCTTCTCGTTAAGTCCTTGAACCTCTCTCATGCCTCATAGAGGGTTTCCCCATCTTGTTGCCTGAAAGTTTGCACCTCAGCCCTCAACCTGTTGATTCTTTGAGGAGGGTAAAATCTTGCCAAAAATTTGTTCACCATATCTTCCCAATTTGTTAAGCTCTCCTTCGGAAAGGACTCCAGCCACTTGGATGTTTTGTCCCTGAGAGAAAAAGGGAACAAAATTAGCCTATAGACATCTAGATGGACTCCATTAGACTTCACAATGTCACATATTCTCAAGAAGGTGGTTAGATGTTGATTGGGGTTTTCTTGGGCACTTCCTTCAAATAAGCAGTTGTTCTGAACAAGGGTGATGAGCTGGGGTTTTAATTCAAAGTTGTTGGCATGTATGGTGGGCTTTTGGATACTACTTCCACAATTTCCTGGGTTTGGATTGATGTAAGAGCCTAGAACTCTTCTCTCTTGCTCAGCATGATTTACAGGGCCTTCTCTGGCATGGTTGTAAGCTTTTCCTTCATGGTTGTTTTCTAAGTTCTCCTTCATGTTTGTTTCAAAGTACTCTTCCTCTTCCTCAGCACCAACAACTCTTTTTCCTCTTGCCTCCCTCCTTGGTCTATGGAGGGTCCTCTCAGGTTCTGAATCAAAGGAAGTTGAAGCTCTACCTCTTCTCCCTGTCATACAACTAAAAGAGCACACAGCAAGAAATAAAATGAAGTGATTATTCTTGTTAGAGTGAGTGATTGTTAGTGTGAGTGGTGCAATTTATCAAACAGTTAGTGGGTTAGTGAGCAGAATTGTAAGTAAATTCGAAGAAAAAGAAAATAATGAGAGGATAGGGGGTGAGGAAGAAACTAAATAAACTGAAGGTAAATGACTAGATAAAATAAACAAACAAAAGAAAAATACTCAATCTAGTGAACTTCCAACTTAATCATTGTTGATACAAAATCAATCCCCGGCAACGGCGCCATAAACTTGATGCACGAAAACTTGTCTCTCAACAAATTTCCCTTCGGCAAGTATACCGAATTGTCGTCAAGTAAAAACTCACAATAGAGTGTGGTCGAATCCCACAGGGATTGATTGGTCAAGCAATTTTAGTTGGAAGAGTATGCTAGTTGAGCTAAACAGAAGGTGGTTGATATTGCAGGAAAGTAAATAGCGAGAAAGTAAATGGCAGAAAATAAAGTGCAGAATCTTAAATGGAGATTGGGGGAGATGAACATGGAAATAAATGGCAGAAAGTAAAGAGAATGGGTAAGATCAGAAATGGGGAATTCATTGGGCTTAGGAGATGTTGAATTCTCCGGATCAAGTTCATTCTCATCTCTTCCTCAATCAATGCATTCATTGATCTTCTTGGAAATCTTAAGTGATTGGATCCCAATTCCTTGGCAATCCAATCTCTCTAAGCTTGAACAATTGCCCAATTCCTTGATTTAATTGCTCATGGGAAGAGATGAAGTATGGTCACTGATTATACCACATGTATTTCCAAATCAAAGTGTTGGAGGATTACATGTCACTATATCCGCCCAGACCCCAATTTGGTCCAACATGAGAAAGCATTTCTAGCATGATCTCCTCATCCCTTTTCCAAGGCTCAGAGGAGATCCAATTATGGAGAGTTTCTTTTCCAAGACAACTAACCAATTGAATTAGGATCGAAAGCTTTCTAGCAAATCAAGAGAAAAGAAAGAGGAAGAAGAATGAAAACTATAATTGATCCATCAAATTACAACAGAGTTCCCTAACCCAATTAAAGGGGTTTAGTTCTTCATAGCTCTGGGAATGGAAAATGGTAGAAGAGAATACATGCTTAACTAGAAAAATGCAGAAAGTAAATATACAGAGGGTAGTTCTCCAAAGTGCCAAACTTCTCTATAGTTCAAAACTACTCCTATATATACTACTCTTCTTGATCTTCTAGTGAGGTCTTCATGTCTTGGATGTGGACCTTAGATCTTGAGTTGAAGCAAGTACAATCTTCAGTGGGTTCAGCTTGCAGAAAAGTGTGAGTTAGGCATTGGCATTAGTTAGGACGTTAGTGGCGTTAACGCTAAGTGAAAATGTGGGTTCGAGAACGTTAGTGGCAATCACCTTTCTCACTAATGTTCCAACCCCAAAATGGTCCACATTAACTTCGACGTTAGTGGCACTAACGTGACCACTAACGTTGCCTCATGATCCTTCGCAAACGTTATTGGGAATCACCTTTTCCAATAACGTTACATTGTGCCCCCTTTCCCCACGTTAGAGTTCATGTTAACTAGGTTAACGTGGCTCTTAACGTGGGCATGCCTAAGCTTCGAGAGCGTTAGTGACACTTACCTTTGTCACTAACACTTCAAATGCCCCTCCTCTCCAAGTTAGAGTTCATGTTAAATAGGTTAACGTGGCCACTAACGTGGTAGTGAATGCCATCTCCAACGTTATTGACAAAGGTGAGTGTCACTAACGTTGGCTCATCATGCTTAGCTCCACGTTAACTTCCACGTTAGTGGTCTTAACGTGACCACTAACGTGGGCAATGTTGGCTTAATCCAACATTAGTGACAACGGTGAGTGTCACTAACGTTGGCATTGTCTTTCCCTTCCATGTTAGAGTTCACGTTAACTAAGTTAACGTGACTCTAAAAGTGGCTAATTGCCAACTTGTAGCGTTAGTGGTATTTACTTTTACCACTAACGCTAGAGCTCCCTTTTTCTCCACGTTAACTACCACGTTAACCTAGTTAACGTGGCAATTAACGTGGGCTTATGATGGCTTCCCAGGCGTTATTGGTGGTCACCTTTTTCATTAACGCTACAAGCTTGTCCCTATTCCATGTTAGTGGTTACGTTAATTAGGTTAACGTGACTGCTAATGTGGCTTCTTCTTGCTTCCTTTGTCCTGAAATCAAGCAAATAAAGTGTATCAAAGCTCTAGCCCAAGTCATGAGATTATGCATCATCAATTTGTCATTCAATCCTTGCATAATCCTTATGAAATCATGTAAAATTCATAATAGTTTCTTGAGTCAAGGTGTAAATGAAATTTCATCCAAAACTTGCTTATTTCCTAAGAAAATGCATGAAACTACTTTAAAATAGTAAAGAAAAGGTCAATGAAACTGGCCTAGATGCCCTAACATTAGCAATCTGGCGTTGAACGCCCATACAGCACCCAATTCTGGTGTTCAAACGCCAATGAGGGATCAGACACTTGCAAGTGCTAATAACAACCCCATTAAGCAGGCTTCTCCAACCACTTCTGTATGAAATAAACCTGCAGCAACTAATGTTGAAGAATATAAAGCCAAGATGCCTTATCCTCAGAAACTCTGCCAAGCAGAACAGGATAAACAATTTGCTCTCTTTCCAGACTATCTCATTACTCTTGAAATAATGATTCTATTTGTAGAGGCACTTGAGCAAATACCCTTTTATGCTAAGTTCATGAAAGAGATCTTAAGTTATAAGAAGGATTGGAGGGAGACTGAAAAAGTTTTTCTCACTGAATAATGCAGTGCAGTCATATTAAAAAGCTTACCAGAGAAGCCTAAAGATCCCGGAAGCTTTATGATACCATGCACATTAGAGGATGCTTGTACCAAGATAGCTTTATGTGATCTTGGGGTAAGTATCAACCTGATACCTACATCCACTATTATAATGCTTGGTTTGACTGAAGAAGTCAAACCAACCCGAATATGTCTCTAACTTGCTAATGGCTCCATTAAAATTCCATCAGGCGTAATTGAGGACATGGTTGTCAAGGTTGGGCCATTTGCCTTTCCCACAGACTTTGTAGTGCTGAAAATGGAGGAGCACAAGAGCGCCATTCTCATTCTAGACAGACCTTTCCTAGCAACTGGATAAACTCTCATTGACATCCAAAAAGGGGGAGGTAACCCTGAGAGTTAATGAGGATAAGTTTAAGTTGAATGCTGTCAAAGCTATGCAGCATCCAGACACATCAAATGACTGCATGAGCGTTGGTATTATTGACTCCCTGGTAAAAGAGATCAATATGACTGAGAGTCTCGAATCAGAGCTAGAGGACATTTTTAAAGATGTTCAGCCTGATCGGGAGGAACCAGAGAAAACAGAAGAACCTCTGAAGACTCCTCAAGGAGAGGAGAAGCCTCCTAAACCTGAGCTCAAACCACTACCACCATCTTTGAAATATGCATTTCTGGGAGAAGATGACACTTTTCTGGTAATCATATGCTCTGCTTTAGAGCCACAGGAAGAGAAAGCACTAATTTAGGTGCTAAGGACACACAAAACAGTTCTTGGGTGGTCCATAAGTGATCTTAAGGGCATTAGCCCAGTCAGATGCATGCACAAGATTATATTGGAGGATGATGCTAAGCCAGTGGTTCAACCACAGAGGCGGCTGAATCCAGCCATGAAAGAGGTGGTGCATAAAGAGGTCACTAAATTACTAGAGGTTGGGATTATTTATCCTATTTTTGATAGCCCCTGGGTGAGCCTATCCAAGTTATCCCCAAGAAGAGAGGCATGATAGTAGTTCATAATGAAAAGAATGAACTGTTTCCTACAAGAACAGTTACAGGATGGCTGATGAGCGGATAATTTATACGCTTTTTGGCATTGTTTTTAGTATGTTTTTAGTATGATTTAGTTAGTTTTTAGTATACTTTTATTAGTTTTTAGTTAAAATTCACTTTTCTGGACTTTACTATGAGTTTGTGTGTTTTTCTGTGATTTCAGGTATTTTCTGGCTGAAATTGAGGGTCCTGAGCAAAAAATCTGATTCCGAGACCAAAAAGGACTGCAGATGCTGTTGGATTCAGCAAAAATCTGATTCAGAGACTGAAAAGGACTGCAGATGTTGTTGGATTCTGACCTTCCTGCACTCGAAGTGGATTTTCTAGAGCTACAGAAGCCCAATTGGCGCGCTCTCAACGGCGTTGGAAAGTAGACATCCTGGGCTTTTCAGCAATGTATAATAGTCCATACTTTGTCCAAGATTTGATGGCCCAAACCGGCGTGGCAAATCAGCCTATACTTTGCCCGAGATTTGATGGCCCAAACCGGCGCTCAAAGTCACCCTCAGAAATTCCAGCGTTAAACGCCGGAACTGGCATATAACTTGGAGTTAAACGCCCAAACTGGCATAAAAGCTGGCGTTTAACTCCAGAAAAAGTCTCTACACATGAAAGCTTCAATGCTCAGCCCAAGCACACACTAGGTGGACCCAGAAGTGGATTTTTACGTCATTTACTCAATTCTGTATACCCTAGGTTACTAGTTCACTATTAATTGGATCTTTTGACATTGTATCTGTACCTCATGACACTTTACACGTTTCTTTGTGTATCTTCCATGGCCTGAGTCTCTAAACCCCATGGTTGGGGGTGAGGAGCTCTGCTGTGTCTTGATGGATTAATGCAATTACTACTGTTTCTCTTTCAATCATGCTTGCTTCCATTCTAAGATAATACTTGTTCTTAATCCGGATGAATGTGATGATCTGTGACAATCATCATCATTCTCAACTATGAACGTGTGCTTGACAACCACCTCCGTTCTACCTTAGATTAAGTAGATATCTCTTGGATTCTTTAATCAGAATCTTCGTGGTATAAGCTAGAACTGATGGCGGCATTCAAGAGAATCCGGAAGGTCTAAACCTTGTCTGTGGTATTCTGAGTAGGATTCAATGATTGAATGACTGTGACGAGCTTCAAACTCCTGA
>NC_029776.3:79217373-79218056 GCF_000817695.3 Arachis duranensis | reverse complement strand
ATTGAGCTTAATCAACAATTGCTCCTGATGACAGAACAGTTAGCTGACTTTAAAGAGATGCTCTATGAAACTAAAGTTGCTAACAAGAGCATAGAACTGCAGTTGAAGCAAGCAAAACAGCAAATATCCAAACAGATAACAGAGGAATGTCAAGCAGTTCAACTGAGGAGTGGGAAGACACTGAATAACACTGCTCAGAAGAGCAAAAAGCCAAACAGGGAACAATTGACAGAGGACAACCAAACCACTGTTCAAAATCCCTCTGAGGACAGTAAGAGCCCAGAGAGGAATATTATTGGCGTTCAAACGCCAGAAAGGGAAGGAAAGCTGGCGTTAAACGCCCATTCCTTGTCCAGTTCTGGCGTTCAAACGCCAGAAAAGGGGGAAAAGTTGGCGTTAAACGCCCAATTTCCACCCAATCCTGGCGTTCAGACGCCTGGGGAGAATCAGACACCTAAGAGTGCTGACAGTAATCCCTCTAACAAGGCTTCTTCAACCACTTCTGTAAGGAATAAACCTGCAGCATCTAAGGTTGAAGAATATAAAGCCAAGATGCCTTATCCTCAAAAACTCCGCCAAGCGGAACAGGATAAGCAATTTACCCGCTTTGCAGACTATCTCAGGACTCTTGAAATAAAGATTCCGTTTGCAGAGGCACTTGAGCAAATACCTTCTTATGCTAA
>NC_029776.3:79212742-79213675 GCF_000817695.3 Arachis duranensis | reverse complement strand
GCATATGGATATGTTGAGCTTCAGGATATTGATTCTGACAAAAAGTTCATTGTTAATGGACAGAGAATCAAGCATTATCTTGAAGGCAATTTTAAGCAGGAGTGCTCAAAACTGAGACTTGAGTGAT
Source organism: Arachis duranensis (assembly GCF_000817695.3). Lineage (NCBI taxonomy): Eukaryota > Viridiplantae > Streptophyta > Magnoliopsida > Fabales > Fabaceae > Arachis > Arachis duranensis. The sequence continues at coordinate 79,213,548 of NC_029776.3, read as the reverse complement.
TCTCAGTAAAGGTCTAGCTAAAGACAGTAAAGAAGCGCTTGCTGGGAGGCAACCCAGTCATTAGGAGGTTGTATGAATTATTCTTACAAAGGCAAGTATCAAAAATGAAGGAATTCACAGAGTTACAGAAGGATTCAGCTTAAAAAGCAGAGAAAAAGAGCTTACTGGCGAAAAAGCCAGGAATGGTGCCATTTTGGGCGTTAAACGCCAGAATGGGCACCATTCTGGGCGTTTAACACCAGGTGTGCAGCATCCTGGGCGTTTAGAAAAATGCCCAGTGATAAAGGAATTCTGGCGTTTAACGCCAGCCAGGGCACCTGGCTGGGCGTTAAATGCCCAAAAGGGGCAATAAATGGGCGTTAAACGCAAGAATGGATGCCATTCTGGGCGTTTAACGCCAGAAAGGTGGGGGGACCACAATTTTGCTTTCAAATCAAATTTTTTCAAACTTTCCTTTTCTTACCCATACTTTTCTACAAAAACACATTTCAATCTCTCATCATTCACTTTCAAATTTTCAAAAATCTAAAATCATTCTTCAAATCTCTCAAATCATTCCCAAATTTTGTTCAAAAACTCACCCTTATATCAATTTCTTTTCATATCTTCTCAAATCTCCTTTCAAATTTTTCTTTTTTCGAAAATCTCTCCCCCCCACTTTATAAATACACGTTTGGCCCCCTCATTCCATCACACCATTCGAATTTCCTCTTCCTCTCTCTCTTCTTTCCTTTCTTTTGCTTGAGGACAAGCAAACCTCTAAGTTTGGTGTGCTTTTCCGTGATCACTAAGCCAAGATTCATCAA
>NC_029776.3:79211283-79212232 GCF_000817695.3 Arachis duranensis | reverse complement strand
GCTTACCCAAGCTTGATCTCCTTGCTCTGTAAAGAGGCTGGGGTGAAGATGGGAGTAGATGAGTTCATACCCATTGAACACCCAATCACCAAGAAGTCAATGGAAGGACAAATGCAAGACAACTCTATCAAGAGGAGGGCGCAGGAATTCCTCCCTGAATTCCCAAGAATTGACTACTGGACCAGCCTAGAAGCATCTATCACCAAGTTGCAAGGGACTATGGAGCAACTGAAGGAAGAACAGCAGAATTAGAACTGCATGCTCTGCAAATTGCTGAAGGAACAAGAGAAGCAGGGGCGTGAACTTCAAGAACTGAAACGCCAAAAATTCTCCCCTCAATTTGAGGGAGCATCCACTTCTCAAAATCAAGGTTGTTGAGTCCTAACTCTGTGAAAACCTCTATCATTAGGAGCCTATGTTTTTGCGTTTTTGATTGTTTCTTCTTTTGTTTTTATTTTTTTTATCTCATCTTATATCTATCTTTGAGTCTTATTCTTAATTCATAATTAATAAAATTGAAATTTTATGCCTTAAAGATATGAATGTCCTATGAATCCATCACCTCTCTTAAATGAAAAATGCTTTAATCACAAAAGAACAAGAAGTACAGGATTTCGAAATTCATCATTGAAACTAGTTTAATTAGTTTGATGTGGTGACAATACTTTTTGCTTTCTGAATGAATGCTTGAACAGTGCATATGTCTCTTGAATTTGTTGTTTTGAGAATGTTAAAAATTGTTGGTTCTTGAAGGAATGAGGAAAAAGAGAACTGTTATTGACGATCTAAAAATCATTAGATTGATTCTTGAAGCAAGAAAAAGCAGTGGATACAAAAAAAAATTTCGAAAAAAAAAAGAGAAGAGAGAAGGAGAAAAGAAAAAGAAATAGAAAGAAATAAAGTTGTGATCCAAGACAACAAGAGTGTGCTTAAGAACCCTGGACACCTC
>NC_029776.3:79210734-79211112 GCF_000817695.3 Arachis duranensis | reverse complement strand
CTTAACTAGGAGAATCAATAACACTATCTGAGTTCTGAGTTCCTATAGATGCTAATCATTCTGAACTTCAAGGGATAGAGTGAGATGCCAAAACTGTTCGGAGGCAAAAAGCTACTAGTCCCGCTCATCTAATTGGAGTTATGTTTCCTTGATATTTTGGAGTCTATAGTATATTCTCTTCTTTTTATCCTATTTTGATTTTCAGTTGCTTGGGGACAAGCAACAATTTAAGTTTGGTGTTGTGATGAGCGGATAATTTATACGCTTTTTGGCATTGTTGTTAGTATGTTTTTAGTATGATCTAGTTAGTTTTTAGTATATTTTTATTAGTTTTTAGTTAAAATTCACTTTTCTGGACTTTACTATGAGTTTGTGTGT
>NC_029776.3:79120982-79209586 GCF_000817695.3 Arachis duranensis | reverse complement strand
ATTACTTGGACGACCCAGTGCACTTGCTGGTTAGTTGTGCGGAGTTGCAAAAGTGTGATTGCAATTTCGTGCACCAATGGCGTATGTATATTGACTACAGAAGACTTAATACAGCCACCAGAAATGATCATTTTCCTTTACCATTCATAGACCAGATGCTAGAGAGACTAGCAGGTCATGAATACTATTGCTTTTTGGATGGCTATTCAGGTTACAACCAAATTGCAATAGATCATCAGGACCAAGAGAAAACAGCATTCACATGTCCATCTAGAGTATTTGCCTACAGAAGGATGCCATTTGGTCTATGCAATACACTTGCAACCTTTCAGAGGTGCATGCTCTCTATCTTCTCTGATATGGTAGAGAAATTTTTGGAAGTCTTCAGGGATGACTTCTCAATATTTGGAGAGTCATTCAGCTCCTGTCTTGATCATCTAGTACTTGTTCTGAAAAGGTGCCAAGAGACTAACTTGGTTTTAAACTGGGAGAAATGTCACTTTATGGTGACTGAAGGAATTGTCCTTAGGCACAGAATTTCGAATAAGGGAATAGAGGTGGATCAAGCTAAGGTAGAGGTAATTGAAAAATTACCACCACCTGCCAATGTTAAGGTAATCAGAAGCTTTCTGGGGCATGCAGGATTCTATAGGAGGTTTATAAAGGATTTTTCAAAAATTGCAAAATCTTTGAGCAATCTGCTAGTTGCTGATACACCATTTGTCTTTGACACAGAGTGTTTGCAGGCCTTTGAGACTCTAAAAGCTAAGCTAATCATAGCACCAGTCATTTCTACACTAGATTGGACATTACCATTCGAACTAATGTGTGATGCTAGTGACCATGGCATTGGTGCAGTATTAGGACAGAGGCATGACAAGCTTCTGCATGTCATTTATTATGCTAGCCGTGTTTTAAATAGCGCGCAGAAGAATTACACAACCACAGAAAATGAGTTGCTTGCAGTGGTTTATGCCATTGACAAGTTCAGATCTTATTTAGTAGGATTAAAAGTGATTGTGTACACTGACCATGCTGCTCTAAAATATCTCCTCACAACGCAGGATTCAAAACCCAGACTCATAAGATGGGTGTTGCTTCTACAAGAGTTTGATATAGAAATAAGCGACAGAAAAGCGACAGATAACCAAGTAGCTGATCACCTGTCCCGGATAGAACTAGTAGCAGGAGCTTCCCTCCCTCCTACTGAGATCTCTGAAACCTTTCCGGATGAGCAACTCTTTGCCATTCAGGAAGTACCGTGGTTTGCAGACATTGCAAACTATAAAGCTGTGAGATTTATACCCAAAGAGTACAGTAGGCAGCAAACAAAAAAATTAGTTTCTGATGCAAAGTACTACTTATGGGATGAACCATATCTCTTTAAGAGATGTGCAGACAGAATAATCCATAGATATGTGCCTAGAGAAGAGGCACAGAAGATCCTATGGCATTGCCATGGATCACAATATGGAGGACACTTCAGAGGTAAGCAAACAACCACAAGGGTTCTCCAATGTGGCTTCTACTAGCCTACTCTCTATAGAGACTCCCGAGAGTTCATACGTAACTGTGACAATTGCCAGAGAGCTGGTAGTCTACTCCACGGTTATGCCATGCCTCAGCAAGAGATCTTAGAGATTGAATTATTTGATATATGGGGTATTGACTTTATGGGGCCTTTTCCGCCATCATTTCTGCAATAAACAGCTTGACTTTGCTCTGATCTGCTATGGAATTAACCATAAAGTGGCAACTCCATATCACCCACTAACAAATGGCAGGTTGAAGTCTCAAATAGAGAACTAAAACGAATTCTGGAACGGGCTGTAAGTACCCGTAGAAGAGAATGGGCAAGGAGTCTGGAAGATGCTCAGTGGGCATACAAAACCGCATTCAAAACTCTTATGGAGACCTCTCCATACCAGCTTGTGTATGGAAAAGCCTGTCATCTGCTAGTGAAACTAGAACACAAGGCCTCCTGGGCAACCAGGTTCCTAAACCTTGATGCTAAGGTAGCTGAAGAGAAAAGATTACTCCAGTTGAATGAGCTAGAGGAGTTTAGACTCAATGCTTTCAAAAATGCTAAAATTTACAAGGAGAAAGCAAAAAGGTGGCATGACAGAAAGCTGTCATCTAGAGTCTTTGAGCAAGGACAGAAGGTTCTGCTGTTTAACTCTAGGCTCAGATTGTTCCCTGGGAAATTGAAATCCCGGTGGAAGGGACCATTTGTGATTACAAGTGTGTCACCATATGGTTATGTAGAGCTTCAGGATATTGACTCGGACAAAAAGTTCATTGTTAATGGATAGAGAGTCAAGCATTATCTTAAAGGCAATGTTGCAAGAATGCTCAAAACTGATACTAGATTAAAGCTCAGTAAAGTCCAGCTAAAGACAGAAAAGAAGCGCTTGCTGGGAGGCAACCCAGCCATTAGCAAAAATTAGATGTTTATAACAATTATATGAGTTTATTTAATTTTGTTATTCATGTTTGATAATACATTTCAGTAAATAATACAGAGAAATGAAGGTTCAGAACTTAAAACAGAGAAATCACAGAGAAAAAGAGCTCACTGGCGTTAAAACGCCAGTAAAGAGGCATTTTGGGCGTTAAACGTCAGAATGGCTATCATTCTGGGCATTTAACGCCAGTAAAGGTATCATTCTGGGTGTTTAACGCCAGAAAGAGCAGCATCCTGGGATTGCAGGAAAAAGCATATTAACAAAGAATTTCTGGCATTTAACACCAGTCAGGGTACCTGGTTGGGCGTTAAACGCCAAAAATGGCTATCAGATGGGCGTTAAACGCTAGAATGGCTATCATTCTGGGCGTTTAACGCCAGAACAGCAAGAGGGAGGTAATTTCGTTTCCAATTCAATTTTTTTCAATTTTTCATGTTTTAATTCACAATTTTTTTTTGCATCAAAAATATTTCAAATGTTCATCTTTCAATTTCTATTGTCAAAAACTTATAATTCTTTTAATTCTTTTTAATTCTTGTCCTTATCCTTTTCCAAACTTACATATCTTCTCAAATTCTTTTCAAATTCTTTTAATTTTTTTTACATTAACAAGTTTTTCAAAATTAATTACCTCATTCTTCTTCTACTCCCTTCTATCTTATTTTACTCGAGGACAATCAAAGTTTTTAAGTTTGGTGTGAAAAAGTTCTACTTTTTGCTTTCCATTACCACTTATGGCACCCAAAGTCGGAAAATCCTCTAGAAAGAAGAAAGGGAAGGCAATTGCTTCCGCCTTCGAACCTTGTGAGATGGAGAAATTCATCACCAAAGCCCATCACTAAGAAAGAGGATGGAGCAAACTAGAGGATCTCAAGCACTCCATTGGACCATCAAGAGAAAGAAGTAGCCGCCGTCACTAAGGTGGACCCGCTCCTTTATTTCCTTGCTTTTATTGTTATTTGTCTGTTTTTATGTTTATTTTCTGTCTAAGTCTTGGTTTTATTACATGATCATTAGTGTTTAGTGTCTATGTCTTAAAGCTATGAATGTTCCATGAATCTTTCACCTTTCTTAAATGAAAAATGTTTTCTGAAAAAGAAAAAGAAGTACATGAATTTCGAATTCTATCTTGAAAATAGTTTAATTATTTTAATGTGGTGGTAATACTTTTTGTTTTCTGAATGAATGCTTGAACAGTGCATGTTTAAAATTGGAATTAAGAAAAGTTGACTCTTGAAAGAATAATGAAAAAGGATACATGTTATTGGTGATCTGAAAAATCATGAAACTGATTCTTGATGCGAGAAAAAGCAGTGAAAAGTAAAAGCTTGTGAAAAAACAAAAAAATGTGAAAAATAAAGAAAAAAAGAAAGAAAAAGAAAAAGCAAGAACAAAAAGCCAGTAACCCTTTAAACTAAAAGGCAAGGGTAAAATGGATCCAAGGCTTTGAGCATCAATGGATAGGAGGGCCCAAAGGAATAAAATCCTGGCCTAAGCGGCTAAATTAAGTTGTCCCTAACCATGTGCTTGTGTCATGAAGGTCCAAGTGAAAAGCTTGGGACTGAGTGGTTAAAGTCGTGATCCAAAGCAAAAGAGTGTGCTTAAGAACTCTGGGCACCTCTAACTGGGGACTCTAGCAAAGATGAGTCACAATCTGAAAAGGTTCACCCAGTTATGTGTCTGTGGCATTTATGTATCCGGTGGTAATACTGGAAAACAAAATGCTAAGGGTCACGGCCAAGACTCATAAAGCAATTGTGTTCAAGAATAAAAAAGAACTTAACTAGGAAAATCAATAACATTATCTGTATTTCTGAGTTCCTAAAGAGGCCAATAATTCTGAACTCCAACGGATAGAGAGATGTGCCAAAACTATTCAAAGGCAAAAAGCCATTAGTCCCGCTCATCTAATTAAAACTAATCTTCATTGATATTTTTGAAACTTATTGTATTTTCTCTTCTTTTTATCATATTTTGTTTTTGGTTACTCGGGGACAAGCAACAATTTAAGTTTGGTGTTGTGATGAGCGGATAATTTATACGCTTTTTGGCATTATTTTTAGGTAGTTTTTAGTATGTTTTAGTTACTTTGTATTATATTTTTATTAGTTTTTATGAAAAAATCACATTTCTGGACTTTACTATGAGTTTGTGTATTATTCTGTAATTTTAGGTATTTTCTGGCTGAAATTGAGGGACCTGAGCAAAAATCTGATTCAGAGGCTAAGAAAGGACTGCAGATGCTTTTGGATTCTGACCTCCCTGCACTCAAACGCGTTTTTCTGGAGCTACAAAAGTCCAATTGGCACGCTCTCAATTGGGATGAAAAGATAACATCTTGGGATTTCCATCAATGTATAATAGTCCCTACTTTTCCCAAGATTTGATGGTCCAAACTAGCGTTAAACGCTAGCCAGAGACCCTTTTCTGGCATAAAACACCAGAACTGGCACCAGAGCTAGAGTTAAACGCCCAAACTGGCACCCAAGCTGGCGTTTAACTCCAAGAATGGCCTATGCACGTGAAAACTTCAAAGCTTAGCCTAAACACTCACCAAGTGGACCCCAGAAGTGGATTTCTGCACTATCTGCACTTAGTTACTCATTTTCTTTAAACCTAAGTTACTAGTTTAGTATAAAAACTACTTTTAGAGATTCATTTTAAAACTCATGAAATTTTACATCTCATATTGTATCTTCTACGGCATGAGTCTCTAAACCTCATAGGTGGGGGTGAGGAGCTCTGCTGTGTTTCAATGGATTAATGCAATTATTATTATTTTCTATTCAATCACGCTTGCTTCTGTTCTAAGATATTCACTCATACTTCAATATGAAGAATGTGATGATTCGTGACACTCATCATCATTCTCAAATTTATGAACGCGTGCTTGATAACCACTTCCGTTCTATCTGAGCTCAACATAGTCATTGGCGACAGCTTGAGTGCGTATCTCTTGGGTTTCTAGTCCATGAGCTTGGCTTGCATCTCCTGACAACAGAGCATTCAAAATCGTGAGATCAGAACCTTCGTGGTAGAGGCTAGAACCAATTGGTAGCATTCCTGAGATCCGGAAAGTCTAAACCTTGTCTGTAGTATTTCGAGTAGGATTTGGGATGGGATGATGATGCGTGAGCAACTTTTCTATGTTTTCCTAGTAAATTTGCATGGATTTTGTTGAGTTTAATCAAGAATTAATTATATTTTAGCCACTATGGATGCTATTTTGAGTTTTGTGCAATACTGTTTATTTTAGGCAGCATTCGGCTAGATTTGATGGAGTTTTTGTAGCACAAGAATCAAAGGAGATGGCTGCGAGGAGCGACGCGCACGCGTGCCTGACGCCTGCACGTGAATTGGAGGTATCCGTGGCGACGCGTGTGCGTGATTGATGCGCACACGTGAATTAAAGAATTGCTCAGCGATGCGTCCACGTGACTGACGCGTTTGCGTGACTTGCGAAGAAGACCACCGACGCGTTCGCGTGACTGACGCATACGTGTGACATGCGCCACGTGCAGAAAAACACAAAAAAATGCTAGGTGCGATTTCTGGGCTGTTTTGACCCAGTTTTCAGCTCAGAAAACACATATTAGAAGCTGCAGAATGGACAAATCAAGTGGTCCCCACCCATCAGTTGAAGACTTGTTAATTAATTCGAATTTAAATTCAAAATCTTATTTTTAGGAAAAGATATTATTTTTAATTTTAGATAATTAGATTTTAAATTTATTAGGATTAGTTATAAATAGGAATTTAGATGCCATCAGATTAAAACGCTGTACATTTTACCAGAATCCTAGTTTTCTTCTCTGAACTATGAGCAACTAATCCTTCATTGTTAAGGTTAGGAGCTCTGTCTATTTGTATGGATTGATTTTATTGCTTTTTTCTATTTTAATTTATGCATGGATTTATAATTTAAGAATTTATTTCGCTCTTTAATTTATGAATTTGGGTGGAACAGAAGTATGACCCTCTTTCTATTTGAGTTCTTGTAAAACTTCGAAAAGCTCTTTACTTGAACAACAGCTTGAAAACAAATTCTCCTAAAGTTTAATTATCTAAATTTAACAGGATACGTGACATATAATCCTTTTATCTCTTGGGTAATTAGAGTTTTTATGGCATATAAACTAGAAATTAATTATCACCCTCTAATTGGAATTAATTGACCAAGGAATTGGCAGTTAATGAATTTTAGAGGAGACTAGGAAAGTCTAAGGAATTAGGGTCTAGTCACATACAATTTTCCATAAATTAAATCCTGCATAATTAAATTAGTTAGTAAGAAACGTTAACCCAGAAAAATAGATAACTCTGAAACCTTAACTATCTTCTCAATATTTTATTCCCATCTTATTTATTTGCCTGTCTTTAATATTCTGAGTTTACTGTTAATGCTTTTGAACTTCCATACCATATTTTCTGTTTGCCTGACTAAGCCTATCACTCAATAATTGTTGCTTGATCCATCAATTCTCGTGGGATCGACCCTTACTCACGTAAGGTATTACTTGGTACGACCCGGTGCACTTGTCGGTTAGTTTGTGGGTTATAAAACACCGCCCCAGATGACTGTGACGAGCTTCAAACTCACGAATGTTGGACGCAGTGACAGTGTGCAAAAGGATAGAGAGATCCTATTCTGACACAAGTGAGAACCGACAGATGATTAGCCGTACAATAGCTGTGCCTGGTATTTTTCATCTGAGACGAGAGATCCGACAGTTGATTAGCCGTACAGAAACCGTACCTGGACCATTTTCACTGAGAGGACGGATGGTAGCCATTGACAACGGTGATCCACCAATATACAGCTTGCCATGGAAGGAAGCCATGCGTGTTTAGAGAAGAAGACAATAGGAAAGCAGAGATTCAGAAGACAGAGCATCTCTTAAACTTCAACATGTTCTCCATTACTGAATAACAAGTATCATTCATTTCATGCTCTTTTACTTTTTACAAACGAAATCATTTTTATCACTAATCTCCTGACTAAGAGTTATAGGATAACCATAGCTTGCTTCAAGCCGGCAATCTTCGTGGGATCGACCCGTACTCGTGTAAGAAATTATTACTTGGATGACCCAGTGCACTTGCTGGTTAGTTGTGCGGAGTTGCAAAGGTGTGATTGCAATTTCGTGCACCATTGAGCTTGAAGGAGTTGATCAATCTTGGCTCAAAACAAGATTATGCATCAGAAACTCCAGCAACAAATTAAAATGATGTCAAAGTGGATAGATGGACTACAACTTGTAGCAGTAAACACAACTAACCAACCACCAGTTGTATGGGAACAGCAGGAGGAAAGTTATGTAGAACAGTAGCCTGAACAAGTGCAGTATATGCACAATCAAGGAGCTGGACAGAATGATTTCCATGGAGACACTTACAACTCATCTTGGAGAAACTACCCCAATTTGAAGTGGGGAGAAAATCAAAACCAGCAAACTTAGCAAAGAAACTCCAACCAAAATAACTTCCAAAACACAAATGACCAAAACCATCAAAACACTAACCAAAATCCATACAGAAAACCACAAAATAACCACCCTGCATCCACTTACTACCCACCAAATAATCCATCAACTAACCAAAACAATTTTCATCCACCATCTACATCACATACTTAGCCACAACTACCACAAGAGTCCCAAAGAATCTCCAATTTGGAGATGATGATGGAGAAAATGATAAAGCACCAGGAATTGGCCAAGCTTTCCCAAGTGATACCATCCCCAATCCCAAAGAAAAATGCAAGGCAATTTAATTGAAAAGTGGAAAGACTCTGGGAAATGACAAAGAAGCTAACAAGAAGCCAGCAGAGGATGACAAGGCTAATAGCAAGAAAGAAGTGGCAGCAGAGGAAAAGGATCAAGAGAGTTCCAAGAAGAAAGAGGGTGTACCACAGGCTTCAAGGAAGGGAAATCAAGTCATGACAGAGGCCCCACAAGAACAAAGGAAGGAGGTTAAATGTTACATCACTTCTCTGCCATATCCTCAAAGATTGCAAAGAGAGCTCAAGGATCAACAATTTCCCAAGTTTCTGGAGGTTTTTAAAAAAGTTGAAAATCAATATCCCCCTTGCTGAAGCATTGGAGAAAATGCCTCTATATGCAAAATTTCTCAAAGAACTCATTAACAAGAAGAGAAGCTGGAATGAAAAGGAGACAGTGATCTTGACACAAGAATGCAATGCAGTGATTCAAAAGGGTCTCCCACCAAAGCTCAAGGACCTAGGGAGCTTCATCATATCATGCACCATAGGCAACATGACACTAGAAAATGCTCTCTGTGAGTTAGGTGCCAGCATTAACATGATGCCTCTCTCAATGATGAAAAAGCTTGAAATAGAGGAAGTCAAACCAACAAGAATGTCACTTCAAATGGCAGACAGATCACTCAAGATACCTAATGGAATTGTAGAAAACTTATTGGTGAATATTAGAGAATTCATTTTCCCTTCTGATTTTGTCATCTTAGACATGGAAGAAGAGGGACACAACTCAATTATCTTGGGGCGACCTTTCTTGGCCATAACAAGAGCTATAATTAATGTAGAGAAAGGCGAAATGACCCTTAGGGTACATGATGAAAAAATGATCATCAATGCTTTTAAGGCCATGCAATATCCCCTTGAGAAGGAGAAGCATATGAGGGTGGAAATGATAGAAAAATTGGAGGAAGAGTTACTTGAAGCCAACTGTCAGGAGGAACAAGAAGAAGAAACAAAAGAAAAATAATATATTATGGAAGAAAGAGTGGCTGAAATCTCTTTTGAAAGCAAGACAGAGGAGGTGCCAAAGCAAGAATTGAAGCCCCTCCCTCCTCATCTCAAGTATGTATTTCTTGGAGGAGAAGAGACCTTGCCAGTGATAATCAATTCTTCCTTAAACATGGAAGATGAAACAAAGCTGATTGAAGTGCTGAGGGCTCACAAGACAGCTTTGGGATGGATGATTGATAATATCAAGGGTATAAGTCTTGCCATTTGCATGCATAAAATCTTGCTGGAAGAGGACTCAAGACTTGTGGTGCAACCTCAAAGAAGGCTTAACCCAGCCATGAAGGAAGTGGTTCAGAAGGAGGTGATGAAGCTATGGAATGCTGGAATCATGTACCCAATCTATGATAGCCCTTGGGTGAGTCCGGTCCATGTTATGCCAAATAAGGGAGGAATAACAATCATCTTCAATGAGAAGAATGAGTTAATCCCTACAAGGACAGTGACTGCATGGAGGATGTGCATTGATTATAGAAAATTGAATGAGGCCACAAGGAAAGATCACTTTCCTCTCCCGTTCATTGATCAGATGCTAGAGAAATTGGCCGACCATGCTTATTATTGCTTCTTGGATGGGTATTTTGGGTATAATCAAATAGTGGTGGACCCCAAGGACCAAGAGAAAACCTCTTTCACCTATTTGTTTGGAGATTTTGCCTACAGGAGGATGCCTTTTGGACTTTGCAATGCTCGAGCAACCTTCCAAAGGTGTATGCTCTCCATCTTCTCTGACATGGTAGAAATGTTTTTAGAGGTCCTTATGGATGATTTCTCTATCTTTGGTAACTCATTTGATACTTGTCTGCAACATCTAACCCTTGTTTTGAAAAGATGCCAAGAAATAAATTTGGTTTTGAATTGGGAAAAAATGCCATTTCATGGTGCCAGAAGGTATAGTTCTTGGGAATAAGGTTTCAAGCAAGGGTATAAAAGTTGACAGAGCTAAAATAGAGATCAAAGAAAAGCTTCCTGTACCTATCAATGTAAAAGTAGTGATAAGTTTTCTTGGGCATGCTGGATTCTATAAAAGGTTCATCAAGGATTTTTCAAAAATAGCCAAACCATGCATTGAGCAATTTGCTAGTGGTTGATAATCCTTTCATCTTTGATGACAGTTACAAGCATGCCTTTGAAAGTTTGAAAAAGAAACTCACTATAGCACCAATCATCACACCCCCTGAATGGGGACTTTCTTTTGAACTTATGTGTGATGCAAGTGATGTTACAATTGGTGCTGTATTGGGCCAAAAGAAAGACAAGATGCACCATGTCATATATTATGCAAGCAAGGTGTTAAATGAGGCAGAAAAGAATTATACCACCACAGAGAAAAAACTTTTGGCTATTGTGTGTGTATTTGACAAATTTAGACAATACTTGATTGGTTGAAAAGTTGTAGTCTATACTGATCATGCTGCTCTCAAGTATCTCATGTTTAAACAGGATTCCAAGCCAAGGCTTATTAGGTGGGTGCTGCTATTACAAGAATTTGACATTGAGGTGAAGGACAGGAAAGGAAGCGAGAACCAAGTAGCAGACCATTTGTCAAGATTACCACAAGAGGCCAACCAAGATACACCACAACTAGTGAATTAAAAATTCCCAGATGAACATCTTTTCCAGATACAGCAAGCACCTTGGTTTCCTGATATTGCAAACTACAACGTTGGTAGAAAGATTCCTCAAGAGTTTACCAAGCAACAAGTGAAGAAGTTGTGTAATGAAGCCACGAAATCCTTGTGGGACGAGCCATTCTTGTTCAAAAGATGTCCAGATGGGATGATTAGAAGGTGTATCCCTGAAAATGAGATGAGAGACATATTATGGCACTGCGATGGTTCAGCTTATGGTGGACATTTTGGGCCAGAAAAAACAGCAATTAAAGTGCTTCAAAGTGGATTTTATTAGCCAACTATATTCAAAGATGCCAGTGAGTTTGTGTACCAATGTAATGAATGTCAAAGAGCTGGAGGGTTAACAAAGAGGAATGAATTGCCTCATAACTTTATTTTGGAAGTGGAACTGTTTGATCTCTCTAGTATGGATTTCCCTTTTCCCCCATCCTATTCCTTCTAATACATTCTGATAGCAGTGGAATATGTATCCAAGTGGGTAGAGGCTATCGCAACAACTACCTGTGATGCACCAATTGTTCTTCAGTTCCTTAAAAGAAACATCTTCACCAGATATGGGGTGCCTAAAGGCCTTATCAGTGATGGCGGCAGCCATTTCTGTAACAAACAAATGGAAAAAATTCTCCACAAATATGGAGTAATTCACAAAGTGGCCACATCATATCACCCTCAAACTAATGGCCAGACTGAATTGGCTAACAGGGAGCTAAAAAGAATCTTGGAGAAAACAGTTGGGGTCACAAGGAAAGACTGGACAAGAAAATTGGATGATGCCCTGTGGGCGTATAGAACCACATTCAAAACCCCAATTGGAAAGTCACCCTTTTAGCTAATCTATGGAAAATCATGTCACCTTCCTGTGGAGGTAGAACATAAAGCTTACTGGGCCACTAAGCTCCTTAATCTTGACTCTCAAGCAGCAGGACAGAAAAGGCTATTGCAACTGAATGAGCTGGATGAATTTAGACTGGAGGCTTATGGAAATGCAAAGATATACAAGGAAGGAGCTAAAAAGTGGCATGACAAGAAAACCTTAAAAAGGGAGTTCAAACCAGGACAACAAGTACTCTTATATAACTCCAGGCTCAAGGTTTTTCCTGGCAAACTCAACCAAATGAACTGGTCCTTATCTGGTGACCAAGGTTTCTCCATATGGGAGCCTTGAACTTCTGAATGAAGCTACAAAAGACACATTCATAGCAAATGGTCACAGAGCCAAGTATTACCTGGGAGGATCTTGGAACAAAGAAGAGAGCATTCAAGAGCTGGGATGAACAAGGATGAAGGACGTCAAGCTAATGATGATAAACAAGCGCTTGTTGGGAGGCAACCCAACCGGAGGTAGTTTTTTTATAGCTATTTCAATAAAAATTGAAGAGTTCCCTTGTATTGCAAGGAATTAAGTTTGGTGTTGTACACCAAAGAAGTATAAAAAGGGTGAATGTTTGATTTTAAGTTTGGTGTCCCACCAAGATTTGATGGAAAGACATTATAACCCTTTGAAGAACATCAGGAGCCATAAATTCCAAAGCAATCAGGGAAATTTCTTGACAGTTGCTTGAATTTTTTTTGGTTTTCTTAATAAAATCACAAGGTTTCATGCATACGGTTAATCTCACTATGGACAGTAGCAAGGGACTAAGTTTGGTGTTCCTACACCAAAGTAAGTTCAAAAACCTACAACAGTTCATACATGCTAACCATTCTCTTAAGTGCTTGGGGAACAAGCAACTTCCAATGATTATGCAGGGAAGCATTCGACCTCATGATGTCAAAAGGAAAGTGATGAGCAGATAATTTATACGCTTTTTGGCATTGTTTTTAGATAGTTTTTAGTAGGATCTAGCTACTTTTGAGGATGTTTTTATTCGTTTTTATGCAAAATTCACATTTCTGGACTTTACTATGAGTTTGTGTGTTTTTCTGTGATTTCAGGTATTTTCTGGCTAAAATTGAGGGACCTGAGCAAAAATCTGATTCAGGCTGACAAAGGACTGCTAATGCTGTTGGATTCTGACCTCCCTGCACTCGAAATGGATTTTCTGGAGATACAGAACCCTAAATGGCGCGCTCTCAACGGCTTTGGAAAGTAGACATCCAGAGCTTTCCAGCAATATATAATAGTCCATACTTTGTTTGCGTTTAGATGACGCAAAATAGTGTTCAACGCCAGTCCCATGCTGCATTCTAGAGTAAAACGCCAGAAACACGTCACAAAGCAGAGTTAAACGCCAAAAACACGTTACAACTTGGCGTTTAACCCCAAGAGAAGCCTCTGCACGTGTAAAGCTCAAGCTCAGCCCAAGCACACACCAAAGTGGGCCCCGGAAGTGGATTTCTGCACTTAGACCTATTTTTGTAAACCCTAGTAACTAGTTTAGTATAAATAGGACTTTTTACTATTGTATTTTCATCTTTGGACGCCTAGTCCTTAGACCAGGGTCTTTTTCCCTATTGTTTGAATTCATATCATATTTTGGGGGCTGGCCATTCGGCCATGCCTGGACCATCACTTATGTATTTTCAACGGTGGAGTTTCTACACACCATAGATTAAGGGTGTGGAGCTCTGCTGTACCTCGAGTTTTAATGCAATTACTACTATTTTCTATTCAATTCAGCTTATTCTTATTCTAAGATATTCGTTGCACTTCAACATGATGAATGTGATGATCCGTGACACTCATCATCATTCTCACCTATGAACGCGTGACTGACAACCACTTCCGTTCTACCTTAGAACGAGCGAGTATCTCTTGGATTCCTTAATCAGGATCCTCGTGGTATAAGCTAGAACTATTTGGCGGCCATTCTTGAGAATCCAGAAAGTCTAAACCTTGTCTGTGGTATTCCGAGTAGGATTCAAGGATTGAATGACTGTGACGAGTTTCAAACTCGCGATTGTTGGGCGTGGTGACAGACGCAAAAAAATCAATAGATTCTATTCCGACATGATCGAGAACCGACAGATGATTAGTCGTGCTGTGACAGGAGCATTTAGACCATTTTCACTGAGAGGATGGGAAGTAGCCATTGACAACGGTGATGCCCTGCATACAGCTTGCCATTGAAAGGAGTAAGAAGGATTGGATGAAAGCAGCAGGAAAGCAGAGACTCAGAAAGAACACAACATCTCCATACACTTATCTGAAATTCCTACCAATGATTTACATAAGTATCTCTATCTTATCCTATGTTTTATTTATTATTAATTTCGGAACCTTTATAATCATTTGAATCTGCCTAACTGAGATTTACAAGATGACCATAGCTTGCTTCATACCAACAATCTCCGTGGGATCGACCCTTACTCACGTAAGGTTTATTACTTGGATGACCAAGTGCACTTGCTGGTTAGTTGTGCGAAGTTGTGACAAAGTGTGATTCACGTTTGAGAGCGCTACCAAGTTTTTGGTGCCATTGTTGATGATCACAATTTCGTGCACCAAGTATTTGGCGCCATTGTTGGGGATTGTTTGAGTTTGGACAACTGACGGTTCATCTTGTTGCTCAGATTAGGTAATTTTCTTTTCAAAAAGTTTTCAAAAATCTTTCAAAAAAATTTTTTTTCTTTGTTTTCGTTTTTCCAAAAAGTAATTTTCGAAAAAAGTCCAAAAAAATCATAAAATAAAAAAGAATTGTGTTTCTTGTTTGAGTCTTGAGTTAATTTTTATGTTTGGTGTCAATTGCATGTTTTTAAAATTTATGCATTTTTTTTCGAAAAATTCATGCATTGCATTCTTCATGATCTTCAAGTTGTTCTTGACAAGTCTTCTTGTTTGATCTTTAAATTTTCTTGTTTTGTGTTTTTTGTTGTTTGTCATATGCATTTTTGCATTCATAGTGTCTAAGCATGAAAAATTGCTAAGTTTGGTGTCTTGCATTTTTTTTTTCTTGAAAATTTTGCAAAAATAAGTCTTGATGTTCATCTTGATCTTCAAAGTGTTCTTGGTGTTCATCTTGACATTTATAGTGTTCTTGCATGCATCATTGGTTTTGATCCAAAATTTTCATGTTTTGGGTCATTTTTGTGTTTTCCTCTCTCATCATTAAAAATTTAAAAATAAAAAAAAATATATTTTTCTTATTTTGCTCATAATTTTCGAAAATTTGAGTTGACTTAGTCAAAAATTTTTAAAACTTAGCTATTTCTTATAAGTCAAGTCAAATTTTCAATTTTAAAAATCTTATCTTTTCAAAATCTTTTTCAAAAATCAAATCTTTTTCATTTTCTATTATTTTCAAAAATTTTTAAAAATTTATTTTCAAAATCTTTTTCTTATCTTTATTTCAAAATTTCGAAAACTTTACTAACAATTAATGTGATTGATTCAAAAATTTGAAGTTTGTTACTTTCTTGTTAAGAAAGGTTTAATATTTAAATTCTAGAGTCATATCTTTTAGTTTCTTGTTAGTCAAGTAATCAATTTTAATTTTAAAAATTAAATCTTTTCCAAAATATCTTTTTCAATCATATCTTTTCAAAATATCTTTTTCAAATCATATCTTTTTCAAAATCAATATCAAAATCTTTTCTAACTTATTATCTTTTCAAAATTGATTTTAAAATTTTTTCAACTAACTAATTAATTTTTTGTTTATTTCTTATCTTTTTCAAAACCACGTAACTAATTTTATCTCTCTAATTTTTCAAAAATTACCTCCCTCTTTTTCAAAATTCTTTTAATTAACTAATTTTTTCAAATTTTAATTTTAATTTTATTTATTCTCTCTAATTTTCAAAAATCATTAACCCTTTTTCAAAATTTATTTTCGAATTTCTCCCTCTCTCATCTTCTTTTATTTATTTATTTAATTACTATCACTCTTCTCTTCATCTTAAAATTCGAACCCCCTATTCCTCTCTGAGTTCGAATTTTCTTCTTTTCCTTCTTCTATTCTTTTCTTCTTCTACTAATATAAAGGAATCTCTCTACTGTGGTAAAGAGGATCCCTATAATTATTTTCTATTCCCTTCTTTTTCATATGAGCAGGAGCAAGGACAAGAATATTCTTGTTGAAGCAGATCCTGAACCTAAAAGGACTCTGAATAGGAAACTAAGAGAAGCTAAATTACAACAATCCAGAAACAACCTTGCAAAAACTTTCGAAAAGAAAGAGGAGATGGCAACCAAAAATAATAATGCAAGAAGGATGCTTGGTGATTATACTACACCTACTTCCAAATTTGATGGAAGAAGCATCTCAATCCCTGTCATTGGAGCAAACAATTATGAGTTGAAGCCTTAACTAGTTGCTCTAATGCAACAGAACTGCAAGTTTCATGGACTTCCATCAGAAGATCCCTATCAGTTTTTAACTGAGTTCTTGCAGATCTGTGAGGCTGTTAAGACTAATGGAGTAGATCCTGAAGTCTACAGGCTCATGCTTTTCCCTCTTGCTGTAAGAGACAGAGCTAGAACATGGTTGGACTCACAACCTAAAGATAGCCTGGACTCCTGGGATAAGCTGGTCATGGCCTTCTTGGCTAAGTTCTTTCCACCTCAAAAGTTGAGCAAGCTTAGAGTGGATGTTCAAACCTTCAAACAAAAAGATGGTGAATCCCTCTATGAAGCTTGGGAAAGATATAAGCGGATGACCAAAAGATGTCCTTCTGACATGCTTTCAGAGTGGACCATTTTAGATATATTCTATTATGGTCTATCTGAGTTCTCTAAGATGTCACTGGACCATTCTGCTGGTGGATCCATTCACCTAAAGAAAATGCTTACAGAAGCTCAAGAACTCATTGACATGGTTGCAAATAACCAATTCATGTACACTTCTGAGAGGAATTCTGTGAGTAATGGGACGCCTCAGAAGAGGGGAGTTCTTGAAATTGATGCTCTGAATGCCATATTGGCTCAGAACAAAATGTTGACTCAGCAAGTCAACATGATTTCTCAAAGTCTGAATGGATGGCAAAATGCATCCAACAGTACTAAAGAGGCATCTTCTGAAGAAGAAGCTTATGATCCTGAGAACCCTGCAATGGCAGAGGTAAATTACATGGGTGAACCTTATGGAAACACCTATAATTCCTCATGGAGAAATCATCCAAATTTCTCATGGAAGGATCAACAAAAGCCTCATCAAGGCTTTAATAATGGTGGAAGAAACCGGCTTAGCAATAGCAAGCCTTTTCCATCATATTCTCAGAAACAGACAGAGAATTCTGAGCAGAGCTCCTCTAGCTTAGCAAACATAGTCTCTGATCTGTCTAATGCCATTTTAAGTTTCATGAGTGAAACAAGGTCATCCATCAAAAATTTGGAGGCACAAGTGGGCCAGCTGAGTAAAAAAATCACTGAAACTCCTCCTAGTACTCTCCCAAGCAATACTGAAGAGAATCCAAAAAGAGAGTGCAAGCCCATTGACATAATCAAAATGGCCGAACCTAGAGAGGAAGGGGAGGATGTGAATCCCAATGAGGAAGACCTCATGGGACATCTCCCAGACAATAAGGAGTTCCCTATTGAGGACCTAGAGGAATCTGAGGCTCATCTAGAGACCATAGAGATTCCATTAAACCTCCTTCTGCCATTCATGAGCTCTGAAAACTATTCTTCCTCTGAAGAGGATGAAGATGTAACTGAAGAGCAAGTTGCTCAATATCTAGGAGCTATCATGAAACTGAATGCCAAGTTGTTTGGTAATGAGACTTGGGAAGATGCACCTCCCTTGCTCATTAGTGAACTAAATAGATGGGTTCAGCAAACTTTACCTCAAAAGAAACAAGATCCTGGTAAATTCTTAATACCCTGTACCATGGGCACCATGACCTTTGAGAAGGCTCTGTGTGACCTGGAGTCAGGTATAAATCTTATGCCACTCTCTGTAATGGAGAAACTGGGGATCTTTGAGGTACAGGCTACCACATTCTCATTAGAGATAGCAGACAAGTCAATAAGACAAGCTTATGGATTGGTAGAGGACGTGTTAGTGAAGGTTAAAGGCCTTTACATCCCTGCTGATTTCAAAATCTTAGACACTAGGAAGGAGGAGGATGAATGTATCATCCTTGGAAGGCCCTTCCTAGCCACAGCCAGAGCTGTGACTGATGTTGACAGAGAAGAGCTAGTCCTTCAATTGAATGGGGACTACCTTGTGTTTAAGGCTCAAGGTTATCCTTCTGTAAACATGGAAAAGAGGCACGATAAGCTTCTCTAAATACAGAGTCAAACAAAGCTCCCACAATCAAACTCTAAGTTTGGTGTTGGGAGGCCACAACCAAACTCTAAGTTTGGTGTTGGGAGGCTCTCATCATGCTTTGAATATCTGTGAAGCTCCATGAGGACTCACTGTCAAGCTATTGACATTAAAGAAGTGCTTATTGGGAGGCAACCCAATTTTTATTTATCTATATTTTTATTGTTCTTTTATATTTTATTAGGTCTATGATCATGTGGAGTCACAAAACAATTGCTAAAATTAAAAACAGAATCAAAAACAGTAGAAGAAACAGCACACCCTGGAGGACGAGCTTACTGGCATTTAAACGTCAGTAAGGAGCATCTGTCTGGCATTTAATGCCAGAATAGAGCATGAAGCTGGCGTTGAATGCCAGAAACATGCAGCAGTCTGGCATTTAAATGCCAGGGTTACACCCTGAGAGAGCTGGCATTAAACGCCAGAAACAAGCATGGAACTGGCGTTTAACGCCAGAAACATGCTGCAGATTGGCGTTGAGCGCCCAAAACAAGCATAGAGCTGGCGTTTAACGCCAGAAACAAGCATCAATCTGGTGTTGAACGCCAAGATTGCATACAGAAGGCATTTTACACGCCTAATTGGTGCAGGGATGATAAATCCTTGACACCTCAGGATCTATAGGCCCCACAGGATCATCTCAGGATCTGTGGACCCCACAGGATCCCCACCTACCTCAAATCACCTCAATCTCTCTTCCCCATCACCTCTTCATCCACTCTTCCCCATAAACCCCACCTACCTTCAAATTCAAATTCTCTTTCCCACCCAAACCCACCCTAAATGACCGAACCATACCCCTCTCCCTCCACTATATAAACCTCTCCATCCTCTTTCATTTTCACAGAACACAAACCTCTCTCCCTCTCCTCTATATCTTCTTTTTCTATTCTTTCTTCTCTTGCTCGAGGACGAGCAACATTCTAAGTTTGGTGTGGTAAAAGCATAGCTTTTTGTTTTTCCATAACCATTTATGGCACCTAAGGCCGGAGAAACCTCTAGAAAGAGGAAAGGAAAGACAAAAGCTTCCACCTCCGAGTCATGGAAGATGGAGAGATTCATCTCAAGGGTCCATAGCTCAGTAGTAGAGCATTTGACTGCACATCAAGAGAGCCTACTCATAGACCTCAACAAGAGCATGAGGAATTCCCTCATCAAGAAATCCCTGAGATACCTCAGGGGATAAATTTTCCTCCACACAATTATTGGGAGTAACTAAGGATAGGAGCACCAAAATCACTAGGGATCAAGCAACAGAGGCAAGGAAGAGACATAGAGGAGCTCAAGAGCGCCATTGGTCCTTCAAGGAGAAGTCGCCACCATCACTAAGGTGGACTCATTCCTTGTTCTTAATTCTCTGTTTTTCGGTTTTTATGCTATATGTTTGTCTATGTTTGTGTCTTTACATCATGATCATTAGTATTTAGTGTCTATGTTTTAAGGCTATGAATAATTCCATGAATCCTTCACCTCTCTTAAATGAAAAATGTTTCTAATACAAAAGAACAAGAAGTACATGAGTTTCAAATTCATCCTTGAAATTCGTTTAATTATATTGATATGGTGACAATACTTTTTGTTTTCTGAATGAATGCTTGAATAGTGCATATTTTTTATCTTGTTGTTTATGAATGTTAAAATTGTTGGCTCTTGAAAGAATGATGAATAAGAGAAATGTTATTGATAATCTGAAAAATCAAAACATTGATTCTTGAAGCAAGAAAAAGCAGTGAATAACAAAAGCTTGAGAAAAAAAAGGCGATAAAAACAATAGAGAAAGAAAAAGACAAAGCAAGCAGAAAAAGCCAATAGCCCTTAAAACCAAAAGACAAGGGTAAAAAGGATCCAAGGCTTTGAGCATCAATGGATAGGAGGGCCTAAGGAAATAAAATCCAAGCCTAAGCGGCTAAATTAAGCTGTCCCTAACCATGTACTTGTGGCATGCAGGTCCAACTGAAAAGCTTGAGACTGAGTGGTTAAAGTCGTGATCCAAAGCAAAAAGAGTGTGCTTAAGAGCTCTGGACACCTCTAACTAGGGACTTTAGCAAAGCTGAGTCACAATCTGAAAAGGTTCACCCAGTCATGTGTCAGTGGCATTTATATATCCGGTGGTAATACTGGAAAACAAAGTGCTTAGGGCCACGGCCAAGACTCATAAAAGTAACTGTGTTCAAGAATCAACATACTTAACTAGGAGAATCAATAACACTATTAGAAACTCTGAGTTCCTATAGATACCAATCATTCTGAACTTCAAAGGAAAAAGTGAGATGCCAAAACTGTTCAGAGGCAAAAAGCTACAAGTCCCGCTCATCTAATTAGAACTAATATTCATTCATAATTTGGGATTTATAGTATATTCTCTTTTTTTTATCCTATTTGATTTTCAGTTGCTTGGGGACAAGCAACAATTTAAGTTTGGTGTTGTGATGAGCGGATAATTTATACACTTTTTGGCATTATTTTTAGTAGGATCTAGCTACTTTTAGGGATGTTTTTATTAGTTTTTATGCAAAATTCACATTTTTGGACTTTACTATGAGTTTGTGTGTTTTTCTGTGATTTCAGGTATTTTCTGGCTGAAATTGAGGGACCTGAGCAAATATCTGATTCAGACTGACAAAGGACTACTAATGCTGTTGGATTCTGACCTCCCTGCACTCGAAATGGATTTTCTGGAGCTACGAAACTCCAAATGGCGCGCTCTCAACGGCGTTAAAAGTAGACATCCAGAACTTTCCAGCAATATATAATAGTTCATACTTTGTTCGAGTTTAGATGATGCAAACTAGCGTTCAACGCCAGTCCCATGCTGCATTCTGGAGTAAAACGTCAGAAACACGTCACAAACCAGAGTTAAACGCCAAAAACACGATACAACTTGGCGTTTAACCCCAAGAGAAGCCTCTGCACATGTAAAGCTCAAGCTCAGCCCAAGCACACACCAAAGTGGGCCCCGGAAGTGGATTTCTGCACTTAGACGTATTTCTGTAAACCTTAGTAACTAGTTAGTATAAATAGAACTTTTTACTATTGTATTTTCATCTTTGGACACCTAGTCCTTAGACCAGGGTCCTTTTCCCTATTATTCGAATTCATATCATATTTTGGGGGCTAGCCATTCGGCCATGCCTGGACCATCACTTATGTATTTTCAACGGTGGAGTTTCTACACACCATAGATTAAGGGTGTGGAGCTCTGCTGTACCTCGAGTTTTAATGCAATTACTACTATTTTCTATTTAATTCAGCTTATTCTTATTCTAAGATATTCGTTGCACTTCAACATGATGAATGTGATGATCCGTGACACTCATCATCATTCTCACCTATGAACGCGTGACTGACAACCACTTCTGTTCTACCTTAGAACGAGCGAGTATTTCTTGGATTCTTTAATCAGGATCCTCGTGGTATAAGCTAGAACCCTTTAGCGGCCATTCTTGAGAATCTGAAAAGTCTAAACCTTGTCTGTGGTATTCCGAGTAGGATTCAAGGATTGAATGACTGTGACGAACTTCAAACTCGCAATTGTTGGGCATGGTGACAGACGCAAAAGAATCAATGGATTCTATTTCGACATGATCGAGAACCGACAGATGATTAGCCGTGCTGTGACAAGAGCATTTGGACCATTTTCACTGAGAGGATAGGAAGTAGCCATTGACAACGGTGATGCCCTACATACAGCTTGCCATGGAAAGGAGTAAGAAGGATTGGATGAAAGCAGCAGGGAAGCAGAGATTCAGAAGGAACACAGCGCCTCCATACACTTATCTGAAATTCCTACCAATGATTTACATAAGTATCTCTATCTTATTCTATGTTTTATTTATTATTAATTTCAAAACCTTTATAATCATTTAAATCTGCCTAACTGAGATTTACAAGATGACCATAGCTTGCTTCATACCAACAATCTCCGTGGGATCGACCCTTACTCACGTAAGGTTTATTACTTGGACGACCCAGTGCACTTGCTGGTTAGTTGTGCGAAGTTGTGACAAAGTGTGATTCACGTTTAAGAGCGCTACCAAGTTTTTGGCGAAATTGTTGATGATCACAATTTCGTGCACCAGAAAGCTGAAAGACATTCCCACGAGATTGTATTGTCACTTAATTCTCTTTGCTTTGAAATGTTCTAAATTGGAAGCTTCTAAATATCCTGCTGATTAGCCGAATTAGTGCAAATTCTGATTTCTGCTAAGTGTTCTAGTATAAGTGCTTGTTTTATTTTCCTCTGCTTGAATATTTGTCTCTTATCCCCTTTTGCATAATAAAAGAAAAAGTTAAAACAAAAGCTGTAAAAGTCCAATATGGTAAACATTAGAATGAGGATCAATGGTGGTAATTTCTTGATTAGTTGGTAAGCACAATAATAAAAGCTACAAGGTAGAATGTTTCTTTCAAGTGTAAACTTAGTTGCTGCTATGAATCTTTGATGAATAAATGTCCTTGTAAGAAAAATAAAAAGTAAGAAGAAAAGAAAGAAAAGGCAAGAATTGGTGACAAACAAATGAAAGAAACAAAGAATAAAAGCTAGACACCAATAGCTTGAACGTTAAGACATATGCCTATGGTGTCTTTGTACTAGGATATGCTTGGATGAGTAGGTTCTAAAGAGTGTTTCAACACTTGGTAACTTGGGTTAACTAACCCGGGATTATCAACCAACGTCCATTATCAAGATCAACCTAGTTACAAGACATTTAGTAACCCAAAGAGGTGCTGGGCACCAATGTTCTTAAGAAGAATTGTGAGCCAAGTGTCTGTAGTGAAGAGGTGTTGATTGAAAATGAGCCAAAGAGCTGATGCAACACTTGACACTAAGCTACAATTGAAAAATAAGTTTCTAAAGCAAAGGAAAGAAAGAAAATCTCACAAGGACCGATACAGAATAAGGTCTTGTAGCAGCAACTCTAGTTAACACTCACAGGGAAATTTCACATTTGAAAGTTGACAATAATTGAGCTACATTCTGTCTGCATAAAACCCCATGAGCCAAATTCACTTACTTACTAATAATGACACATATATGCTTATCTGTTTTCATGCCTTTTTCTTATTTTTAGTGCTTTCTTGGGGACAAGCAAGATTTAAGTTTGGTGTTGTGATGATAGGTCATCTTATACTAGTTTCACAAGCATTTTTCTTTTATTTCATTAAGTTTTTATGCACTTTCTTGCACAATAAGTAAGCAATTGGATAGAAATTTCATGCATTCCCTAAGTCAATTGAACATGGGTGTTTATGTGCTTTTTCATGAGGTTTTATCTGCTTTTACTAGTTGTTATGAATGATGCAAATACCTCATGATTATAGCAAACTTTGAGGCAGTTGTTTGATTGATTATAGGTAGAAATAAGGCAAGAAAGAAGCAAGAAAGAAGAGGAAGAAACAAAGTAAAAGAGTATTGAAGAAGAGAGGGAGATGCAATGTTGATCCACAAACGTTGAAGGCAACATTTTTTTGGACAGAAGAAATAGGTGCCAATGTTGAGGGCAACGTTGGTGATCCAACGTTGCCTCAAACGTGGGAAGCTACAGAATGCTGGTTCTGGCGTTGGAAAGAACGTTGGAGGTCCAACGTTACCTCCAACTTCTTCGATGGTTTTTCAATTTTGGAGCCAGAAAAATTTTGGGTGACGCGTACGCCTCGATGACGCGTACGCATGAAAGTGAAAAATTTCTTAGTCCACGCGTAAGCATCAGTCACGTGCACGCGTGAATTGGTGAATTTGACCATTCATGCGTATGCGTGGGTTACGCTTGAGCGTGAATGAATGAACGTTGGAGGTCCAACGCTACCTCAAACGTCATCTCCAACGTCCGCAATGAGCCACCCGAAATTTGATTTGAAAATTTTCAATCGACGCACACGTGTGGATCACGCGTACACGTGGATGTGTATTTTGGCCAGACATACCAAGCGTGAGCGACGCATAGGCGCAAAACCCCATTTTGACGCGTACGCGTAGGCGATGCACACGCTTAGGTGGAAAAACGTTGGTGCACCAACGTTGAGTCCAACGTTGGTGCCAATGCCCAGCCCTTTGGAAATCCTTTCTCAAGCCAACGTTTGATTCAACATTTTCTTGCAAACGTTGAGGCCAATGTTGAAACCTTGCTTCGACAAAGGCCCAATCCAAGGACTTGAAGACCAATTTGGAAAGTGTATAAATAGAAGGAAATTTGATTTATAAAGGAAGCTAGTCAGTAGGGAATTCAAGCTGCGTAGTTAGTTACATATCTAATTTTCTTCTTTCTTTGTATTTTCTTCTGCACTTTTCTCTGCAATTTTTCTTTTCTGGTTTTACTTGAGCAATGATGAACTAAATCCCAAATTCATTAGGGGGAGGAGCTCTATTGTAATTCCAATGAATCAATGAAACTCTTCTTCTCAATTCATTTTTGTAGCTATTGGATATCTTCTGTTTTGATTTAAAATTCCTCACTCCAGAAGGAGGTTGAATTCAATTGAATGCTTGTGTGAGCCTCAGAAGGGGAATCACTTGCATTAGAATTGGAACTCTATCATTCACTACTCTCTTGATCAACACCATTCGGGAGGAATTGAGATCTTGAAGGTTAGTGTGGCTTATGGATGAGAGATTTGCACTTAACCTCTTCTCATGACAATTAGATCAAGGAATTGGCGAGATTGATTGTGATTAGAGAGATTGGACTGCCGAGGAATTGGGATCCAATCAGTTTCAATCCACCATAGATCTACTCATATGATTGAGAAAGGAGTTGAGACCCAGTTGATTTATGATGGATTATGATATCTCCAATCCCTGAAGAATCATTTTCTTTGAATTTCTTCACCTTAGATTTCTCTGATTTCATTATAATTTACTTTATTTAAGCCTGTTTTGATTTACTGCACCCAATTCCCTTTATTATTCATGCAATTTAAGTATCCTTGCAATTCAGATTCTGCAATTTAAATTCCTTGCTCTTTAAGATTCAGTTATTTACATTTCTTGCAATTTAAGTTTCAGCTCTTTTAATTTCTTGCACTTTAAGTTTCAGTCATTTAAGCTTTCTGCAATTTACTTTTCTGTCAATTTACATTCTGCATTTTACTTTTCTTGCAATTCACTTTCTGTTAACTAAATTTCATTCAAATCACCAAATATTAGCTTAACTGAATTCATCATCATACTAAAGTTGCTTAATCCATCAATCCCTGTGGGATCGACCTCACTTTTGTGAGTTTTACTACTTGATGCGACCCGGTACACTTGCCGGTTAGTTTGTGTGGAATCGAGTTTCCCTCATCAGTCGGCCCTAAAGCTTTCTTGTGATGGATTGGAATTTCATGGTTTGTTTCTACCAACTTTCACCATAGTATATATTGGCAAATAGCCTTAGGATAGTTGCATGCATTTAAGTAGTGCATAAAATAAGTCATTTTCCTTTTTCTTCTATCTCTTTTGAATGTGTTTAGCATGAGGACATGCTAGCGTTTAAGTTGGGGGAAGTTGATGATGATTTTTGGTTAGAATTGAATGGATTTCATCATATAAACTTGCACTTATTCCCTTGAATAGCATGCTTTTGAACTTTCCTCCTAATTTGTGCTTAATTATGAAAATATGCTCTTTTGTGCCTAATTTAGTCTATTTTATTCCATTTGCCTTTCATTCGATGCCTTGATATTGTTTGTGAGTGATTTTAGGTGTATAAGGTAGGAATGGCTTGGAGGAAATGGAAGAAGAGCATGCAAGTAGAGGAAGCATGAAGAATCAAAGGAGATGAGCACAGACACGTGTGCGTACACACAGACATGCGTGTGTATGCATAGCCGCCTAGTCAGAGCATGTGGATTGCTTTGAGCGCATCGCGCGGTCAGTCAGAGTATCGCCTAGTGTGCGTTCACACAGCTACTTGTGCGTACGCACGAAAAGAGATTTTCGCATAGTGTGCAGACGCACAAGTCTGTGCGTACGCACAGGTGTCCGCACATACCTTCATTAAAATGGCACGTGACTCGTGATTTTGGGGGCTTGGAGGCCCATTTCTGAAGCCATTTAGCTCATACTGAAGGAGAAATGAAGACCATAACGTAGCATATCATTAGTATAGTTTAGGAGTAGTAGTAGGAAACTTTTAGTTTAGTTTTTCTCTAAAGATTTCATCTTCTCTATTAAGGTTTATATTAGGGTTTATACATTCAAGTGCCATTTCCATTTTTGATCTTGGATTTTTCTAGCTTCCATTGTAAGTATCTCTTTGTTATTACTCTTTGTAGTTACATTGTTCTTACTCTTTCTTGCAATTCAAGTTATAGTTCAACTTTACGTCTCTTTTGCAATTTCAATTTCTTGCCAGTGAATTTGATGTTTGATGTTTGTTTCATGCTTTCTTGTGTTATTCTTGTTGATTGAGATCAATTGTTGCTTTTAGTTTCAAGAATTTTCTCATTTTTTCCATGTTTAAGGTTTTTGCCCACCAAGTGTTTGACAAAATGTCAACCATGGTTTTAGGCTAAATTTTTAGCTCTTGGCTTGGGAAAAGTGAGCAATTAGGTTCCTAGAGTTTGAATGTCCAACATTTAGTGTCAATTTTTGGATTGTTAATTATTCTTGTTCCCACTAATGCTAATTTGTTGCTAAGGCAATTAGCAAGCAATTTAGGATTTGTGGGTTAACACTTATGCTCATTTAACTTACTTTCTGATGTGAGGGTTAATCAAGTGAGACTAATCCATTATAATTGTCATAGTTGTGGTTCTAGGAAAAGACCCTTAGCTCACTCCAAGCCAAGACTCTTTTTATGCTTTTAATCTTTTATACACACTTATGTTCATCTCTTTTATACTTTACTTGTTTATAGTGCATAGTTGGTTCTTTAATTTCTTCCTTAGTTCACTACAACCGGAATTGTACACTCATTGGTCTCAAGTGTCCTTGGGAGACGATCCGGGAATTAAACACTCCCGGTTTTGAATTGTGACATTGTTTTGAATTCACATTTGATCACAAGAGTTGTTGTTGGGTTGGACTATGCTACCAACGGATTGATGCTTGTTTTTGATCGATTCCGAACCAGCAATAGTTTTCGTTCGATATCAGGGGGCGATGAGGATTAGTTTGTGCCGGAAACACCTGTAGGGGTTGCGCCATGTGCTTCCTCCACCTCATCCAACTCCGGTGCTATTAGCTGTGAAGGACTCCTTCCTCTGCGCCGCCTACTGTGCTGCCATGGGAGGCCTGGCGCCGAGGAGTTGCTCCACCAATGCCCACGTCTCCGTATGGTACCATGATGAATGCATATTTTACGATATATTTTGGTTTGATTTGAGTGGATTCTATCACATAAACCCACATTTATTCACATAAATAGCATGCTTTTGAGATTTCTTCCCAAATTGTGCTTGAAAGTGAAAACATGCTTTTTTGTGCTTAATTTAGTCAATTTTATTCACTTCAATCCCATCTGGTGCCTTGATGTATTTGTTAAGTGATTTTTAGGTTTCCAAGGCAAGTATGGGTTGAAGAAGTGAGGAAAAGAGCATGCAAAAGGGAAGAATTCAATAAATGAAGGATTTGGAAAGCTGCCAGCCCTGACCTCTCTGTACTAAATTGGTCATAACTTGAGCTACAGAGGTCCAAATGAGACGGTTCCAGTGGCATTGGAAAGAGAACGTCCGGAGCTTCAAAATAATATGCAATTTGCTATAATGGACATAAGTCAAAGTGTGCGTATGCACAGGTACTTGTGCTACGCACAACTTGGGATTCAGCATGTGTGCGGACGCACACGTCTGTGCGTCCGCACAAGTCCCTGCACGTGAGCTCATTAATTGCAAGTTGCTAGGGGCAAATTCTGGCCCCCAAAACCCAATCCAAATGTTTTTCTTTTAAAGCTATTTAAGGCCAAAGTAAAGAGGAATGAAGGGGGTAATTAGGTTTAGCTTTTATCATGTTTTAGTGTAGTTTCTAGAGAGAGAAACTCCCCCTCTCTCTAGAATTAGGGTTCTTTAGTTTAATATCTTGTAATTTCTACTTTTAATTCTTGTTTTCATTTACTTTTCCTTGTCATTTATTGTTATTACACCTTTATCTTCTTCATCTCTTTTGTTATTTCCTTTGTTTTGTCATTTTTCATGTTTATGGATACTTTGTTAATTTTAATTTTGATTAATGCAAATTTATATTTCCATGTCATTTATTACTTTCTTTAGTTGTTATTATTATTTTCTTGCTTTGTTAGCTTTAGAATTTATTTTATTACATTTTAATGTTATTTTATTATCATGCACAACAAATGTTTGAAAAAATGCTTGGCTTAGTTTTCACTTAGTTTTTCTCCACTCTTGGCTTGAAATTGTTGGTTTTGGTGATCCTTGAGTCATTGATGTCAATTCTTGTTGATACATTAGAGTAGTTAGTTGATTTGGTCTCTATTGACTCTATGTGACCCCTTAGTGTTGACAAAGGACTTATGGATTGAAATCAACTATGCCTATTTGACTTATCCTCGTTGTAAGATTGACTAAGTAGGATTAACTCTTCATAATCATCATATGTTTGTGGTCGATGTCTAGGATAGGTAACCTTAGCTCTCAATTACTTGCCAAGAGGTTTACTTGCATTTGAAGTTTCCTTTCCATGCATTTTATTGCTTTTGCCTTTTTTTGCTTTTGACTTTTAATTCCTTGCATGTTTAGTTTCCAAACTCTTGGTTGAGAAATTGGGTGTTTGGGTGGAATTGAGTTGTGGATGTCCATTCTGCATTGTGTGGGAATAGTTAATTGGGTTGGTTTCCATTGACGCTTGTCTTTCACTAAGTAATTAGTGAGTTGACTAGGACTTATGGATGGAGACCAATTATGCCCTTTTGACTAATTCTCAAGGAGGATTGACTAGTTTGGATTGATTCCACACAATTGCATGTTTGTGGTCCACAACTAGGATAGGAATCCCTAACCTATGCAATTTGGCCATTGTCAAATTTGGTGCCGTTGTCGGGGAATTACAATGGTTTTGTTTTTGGCTATTGTATATATGTTAATATGTAAATAGCTTGCTCTTTGGTTCTCTTTTGTTTTTGTTGATGGTTAGAATTGGGATGCCAGAGGACATTGGACATTCTGGCATTGGTGGGGAAGTCAAGCACAAGCCACTATAGCAAGGGTTCTCCCAATTGTCTAACTTAAAGACATTAAATAAAAGTGTTTGGTAACACCTTTCTAACCCTCTCTTTGTACATAGTTTCCATTTATTGCATTTAGTTTCTTGTATATAACTTAGGTATAGTTTAATTTCAAGATTAATTTGGTTAGATTCTAGTTTAGCTTATGTGTTTTTGATGAATAATATGTTTTGGGGTTGAAAAGCTATTTTGGATGTCAAGTTTGGTGCCTTAGATCACTAAAATTTTTTTAGAGAAACAGAGCATGTGCGTACGCACACAACCCCAATTTTCGCGTTCTGTGCGCGCGCACATCAGCTTATGCCTCCTCTGTTGGGAGCGTTCGCACACCTTGTGCATTGATAAACCACTATTTTATGGTTTATATTGTGCTAACTTGAGTGGTTTTTATCAGCTTTTCACCCACTTATCCCTATGATTTGCATGGTTTTACAATTCCTTCTTGGATTTATTCTATGATTGAAAACTTGCTTCCTAAAGCTTTAAAATTGTGTATTTTAACCCCCCTTTATACCATTCGATGCCGTGATCCGTGTGTTAAGTGTTTCAGGCTTCATAGGGCAGGAATGGCTTAGAAAATGGAGGGGAAGCTTGCAAAAAGGGAAGGAGCACAAGAAATAAAGGAGACAACCAGCGTACAGCGACGCACATGCATGGCTGATGCGTGCGCGCAATTTGGACAAAATCACAGCGACACGTGCGCGTGCTTAACGTGTACGTGTAGATTGGAGTACGCGCAAACGACGCGAGCGCGTGCCTGACGCGCACGTGTGGAAAGGAAAATCGTCAAACGACGCGTACGCGTGACCGACACGTACGAGTGACAAGCGCGATCTGAAGAATTAACAAAAATTGCTGGGGGCAATTTCGGGCCGCGTTTTGACCCAGTTTTCGACCCAGAAACACAGAATAAAGTCAGGAAATATGTAGAGACTCAGGACATACAGAAGACAACATTCATAATTCACAATTTTAGTTTTAGATGTAGTTTCTAGAGAGAGAGGTTCTCCTCTCTCTTAGGTTTTAGGATTAGGATTTTTTTAGTCATTAGGATTGTTTCTTCATACCAGGTTCAATATTCCTTTATTTTGATTTCTCTTCTACTTTTAGATACTATAATGCTTTTATTTATTAACGACTTATCTTGCCAAATTGGCTTATGAATTTTTCCATGTTAGATTTGAATATTCTATTTAATGCAATTTGAGGTATTTCAGATTTATGATTGCTTTATTTAATTTATGTTATTGATGCTTCTAATTAATCCAAATTATTTTCATTCAAGTAGATTTTCTTCTCTTTTGGCTTTGGTTGAGTAATTGGTGACACTTGAGTTATCAAACTCAGCAGTTGATTGGAAATTGGGATTGCTGATTGATTTGGATCCCTCTAAAGCTAGTCTTTCCATAGGAGTTGACTAGGACTTGAGGAATCAAGTTGATTAGTCCACTTGACTTTCCTTTATTTAGTAAGGGTTGACTAAGTGGGAGCAAAATCCAATTTTCATCACACCTGATAAGGATAACTAGGATAAGATTTCCAATTCTCATACCTTGCCAAGAGATTTTCTAATTATTAATTTATTTTTCTTATACTTTAAATTACTTGTTCCTTATTTCAAAAACCCAAAACAAAGATACTTTTTCCATAACCAATAATAAATCATACTTCCCTGCAATTCCTTGAGAACACAACCTGAGGTTTAAATACTTCGGTTATAAATTTTATTGGGTTTTGTTACTTGTAACAACCAAACTTTTGCACCAAAAGATTCTTTGCTGGTTTAGAAACTATACTTACAACGCGATTACTTTTATGAAATTCTTTACTGGCAGAAATCCGATCGTCATGTGTCTGCATCCCCTTCTTTTTGCCTCTTGTGCGTGCACACGGACCTGTGTGCGTATGCACAGATGGCGAGATAGCTGGCAATTTTGACATTTCTTGTTTTCAAAAAAAAGTGTTCTGTGCGTGCGCAGACAAGTGTGCGTACGCACACCTTCTAATTCCCTCTCTGTTCAGAGCTCTCGCACACACTTGTGCGTCCGCTCACCCTCTATTTCTTTACCTTTCGTGCGTGCACACACCTAGGTGGTACGCACGCATCTTGATGACCCTCTCTGCTCAGAGCGCTCGCACACGTTGTACGAGCGCGCACCCCCTAATTTTCCTAGTGTGCGTACGACAAACACACGACCCTGTGCGTATGCGCGCCCCTGTTTTCTCACCATTATACCTCCTTTTTTCTCTTCTCTCTACTTCTTCTCTCCTTCTTTCTTCCACCCCTCTCTTCTCTTGCTTTTACCTTTTTTTCTAATTGTTCTACTTTGTTTTATTTGCATTTCATTTTTATTTTAGTAATTATATTAGCTTTGGTTTAGTTGCTGATTAATTAAATAACTTGCAAGTGTTTGTTTGATGGGGTTGCTTCATGCTTAAATTTTGGTTCAATTTGTGATGGATATGTGCACTGAGCATTAAGTCTTTGTTTGATTGCCTAAATGAATTGTGAGTTTGATGCATGTGTTGTCGCAACCATATGTGTTAGACTATATCATTATTTATCAACTTAATTATGAATTATGCACTTTCACTTTAGTGAATTGAATGGAATTACCTATTCATCATGGTCTTTAGGTGAATTTAATCACATGACAAGGTATTTGTTCCTTGTTAATGTCTTGCATTTTTCTTGAGTCGACTTGAGTTGATTCTTATCGAGACTTGTCACTTTTTGTAACAAGCACCTTATACATGTGATTATTTCATTACTCCTAAGGATGAATAAGTAGTCTGTTTTCATCATTGGATTGGTTATTGTTTGTTGTGCTATTTTATATCAATTTTTCTCTTTCACTTGCACAACTTCAATATCCAATAATTCCTACATTCAATTCACTTTTGTTGATAGTTGCCTAAGTTTGCTTGTCTTTAATTGATGCTCATCTATTGCTTGCATCTTAGGCCATTTAATTGAGGAACCCATGCTTACTTTTTCATTGTGTGAATGCCACTTTAACCGACCGTTGTGTGTATTCCACACCACTATGCAAACTTCCTCAATTAGATGCTTATGTACTCTTCCCTTTACCTTTTTGTGCTACTTGCCTATGAGTTCTAATTATACTTTATTCATTCTTTTCGAGGATGAGACATGAAGATAAGGAGCCAGGAGAGGAGGAAGACACCGAGGATGGAGACGCCAAGAATGCGTTGGACTTGGCAATCTCCACACAACCCAAGCCCCCGCATCCGCCAACCGAAGGTAGAGCTCTTGAGAGACATTCTCCCTGGATTTTGTTTGTGCACGGAGGACCATACAACACTTAAATGTGGAGGAGAATTCGCCATTTTTGGGTGTAAACTTTATTTTTCCAAACACCTTACACTTTATTTTTACTTCTTTTAGTAGGTTTCTTGTATATATTTGAAGTGATTTTGATTATTGCATTTCATTTTCTTCTATTATATATATCTTAGACTATTCATAGTTTATATCTATTGCGTTTTGCATCTTTTTCTTAGTATATATTTTATAGATAGAAATTGTGATTGGATGATGTGAATATTATAGCACATAGTTCAATTTTGTCTTAATTATTCATGTTAAATTGTTGAAAATTAGGAATAGAACTAGGAAAGATTTTGAAATTGCACCCATCACAATATACATACATACATACATATAGTAAATAAGTTTTGGTAAAACAACAAAGAATTTTCAAGAAACCCCTTTTTAGGGCATTCCATTGATTAGATTTGAAACTTGTTTTTGAACTTGCTTGAAGTATCTTTTTATGGAACATAGAAAAGAGTTTGAACAAATAACAAGTGAGATTTGAGCTTTAATTGTGAGGTCGCACATTTTCAACCACAATTTTTTTGTTCTTGTGTGATAAACTCCTTTTATGATTGTGATCTTAGATTTGCTTTAGTTTATATGTCCTATATTTGTTGTTTTGGATTACATTTATTATGATTGAGGCCATCTTTGTATAGCTCACTAACCCATATGGCCAACCCTTGCATCTATTTTTGTAAACCACTTTTTGAGCCTTTAGTTTCCCTTTGTTCTCATTATAAGCACATCATTCACCCTAAGTGAAAAACTATTATGTCCCATTGATTTTATCTTTGATTAGCTTGGGTTTGAGTATGTGTGTTAATCAAGTGTGGGGGAAATTTGTGGGAAACATTGGTAGTTAGTTAGTTTTTGGTGTTCATTGAAAATGTGGCAAAATGGGTAACTACTCATGCATCTATTGGTTAAAACATATGCATCTCTTTTTGTTGATAATAAGAAAAGAAAAGAAAAGAAAAGGAAAAAAAAGAGAAAAAGAAAAAAAGAAAAGAAAGAGAAATAATAATAAGAATGTAAATAAGAGATGCATATGTAGTTGAATTGGAAAGAGTATGCGTGAGTGAATGTGAGAAAGAGAATAAATGGGTAGTTAGGTTGTTTTGTTATGTATATGGGATGATATAGGATTAGGTGGGATACTTGAGCTAATAAAAAATCCAATCTATTAGCCCACTAAACCATATTAATCCTACCCTTACCTAAGCCCCATTACAACCCACAAAAGTCCTCATAATATTTGCATTCATTCATCAAGTATTAGTTGATTGTTATATGACTTGCAAATCTTTGAGAAACATGATTAAAGGAGGATTGAGTGATTAAACCCTACACACTGAACGATTAGAGTGTAAACACATCCAGTGAGAGTTTCAATTGATCAATTCTATGTTTCCATTTCTTATTTTGTATCTTTTTGCAAGTTGTTGAACTTAATTTTGAAAATTTCAAATCAATCTTTGGACATTGATCATATTGCTATATTTTTCTTGTCTTGGCCCTAAGTTCCTACTTTGGATTAATTGAGATTCTTTTCTTTGTTCTTGCCAAACTCAATAGGAATCATAGTGTAGATATATATAGATAGCATTTAGTATAGCTACATGCATGTAGGTAGTTGCATTAATAATTACCCCTTCATTCATCTCCTTTGGTTGGTTTAGCATGAGGACTTGCTTGGTTTAAGTGTGGGGGAATTGATGAATCCATATTTTATGATATATTTTGGTTTGATTTGGGTGGATTCCATCACATAAACCCACATTTATTCACCTAAATAGCATGCTTTTGAGATTCCTTCCAAAATTGTGTTTGAAAGTGAAAACATGCTCTTTTGTGCTTAATTTAGTCAATTTTACTCACTTTAATCCCATTTGGTGCCTTGATGTATTTGTTAAGTGAATTTTAGGTTTCCAAGGAAATTATGGGTTGAGGAAGTGAGAAAAAGACCATGCAAAAGGGAAGAATTCAAGAAATGAAGGATTTGGAAAGCTGCCAACCCTGACCTCTCTGTACTAAATTGGTCATAACTTGAGGTACAGAGGTCCAAATGACGTGCTTCTAGCAGCATTGGAAAGCTAACATTCGGGGCTTCAAAATAATATGCATTTTGCTATTGTGGACATAAGTCTAAGTGTGCGTACGCACAGGTACTTGTGTGTAGTTGGGATTCAGCATGTGTGCGGATGCACACGTCTATGCGTTCACACAGGTCCGTGCACGTGAGCTCATTAATTGCAAGTCGCTCGGGGCGAATTCTAGGCCCCAAAAGCCAATCCAACTCTTTTTTTAAAGCTATTTAAGGCCAAAGTAAAGAGGAATGAAGGGGAGGTAATTAGGTTTAGGTTTTATCATGTTTTAGTGTAGTTTCTAGAGAGAGAAGCTCCCCCTCTCTCTAGAATTAGGGTTCTTTAGTTTAATTTCTTGTAATTTCTACTTTTAATTCTTGTTTTCATTTACTTTTTCTTGTCATTTATTATTATTGCACCTTTATCTTCATCATCTCTTTTGTTATTTCCTTTGTTTTGTCATTTTTCATGTTTATGGATACTTTGTTAATTTTAATTTTGATTAATGCAAATTTAGGTTTCCATATCATTTATTGCTTTCTTTAGTTGTTATTGTTATTTTCTTGCTTTGGTAGCTTTAGAATTTATTTTATTGCATTTTAATGTTATTTTATTTTCATGCACACCAAGTGTTTGATAAAATGCTTGACTTAGTTTTCACTTAGTTTTTCTCCACTCTTGTCTTGAAATTGTTGGTTTTGGTGATCCTTGAGTCATTGATGTCCATTTTTGTTTGATATATTAGAGTAGTTAGTTGATTTGGTCTCCATTGACTCTATGTGACCCCTTAGTGTTGACATAGGACTTATGGATTGAAATCAATTATGCCTATTTGACTTATCCTCAATGTAGGGTTGACTAAGTAGGATTAACTCTTCATAATCATCATATGTTTGTGGTCAATGCCTAGGATAGGTAACCTTAGCTCTCAATTACTTGCCAAGAGGTTTACTTGCATTTGAAGTTTCTTTTCTATGCATTTTATTGCTTTTGACTTTTATTGCTTTTGACTTTTAATTCCTTGCATGTTTAGTTTTCAAACTCTTGGTTGAGAAATTGGGTGTTTGGTGGAATTGAGTTGTGGATGTCCATTCCGCATTGTGTGGGAATAGTTAATTAGGTTGGTTTCCATTGACGCTAGTCTTTCACTAAGTAATTAGTGAGTTGACTAGGACTTATGGATTGAGACCAATTATGCCCTTTTAACTAATTCTCAAGGAGGATTGACTAGTTTGGATTAATTCCACACAATTGCCATGTTTGTGGTCCACAACTAGAATTGGAATCCCTAATTACCCAATTCTTTCCAAGAGCTTTTTTTAGTATTTAAATTCTCATTTAGTTGCTTTCCTTTTAATTTCTTGCATGATCATTTACTTCCTTGCTATTTACATTACTTTGCTTCTCTTGCATTCCCAATTCTCCATGCTCTCTCATAGCCAATAAATGTACATTTCATTGCAACTCCTAAGGAGAACGACCCAGAAGCTAAATACTCTCAGTTTATATTTTGTATTGTGACATTATTATTTGATTGATGCTCAATTGTTGGGTTTGGACTATACTTGCAACGTCAATCCTATTTTGAGATAAAATTTCTAACCTATGCAATTTGGCCATTGTCATACCACCTACCAAAATCACGGAGGCACCCCGACGGGGTTACCATTTGCGCGTAGACATAGGTGGTACGCCACGTCCTGCAGGGTGATATTGACCTCACCCCACGGGAGATGAAATGTGTGCGTCTCAAGACGCCATCGTTTCACCAGTGCTGAAATTAGGGAATTGTCAAAAGTAAAATCCCTGAAGGGCACGGTGTTGCCGAATCCGGCTTCAGCCAGATACGGGACGATGGCGTTCGGTGGAGGTAAAGTATGGCTCACTCGTCGGGATAATAGGAGGCGAAGCCTCTAAAAAATGAAAAACAAAAATATTTTAACTTTAAGAATACAACAGTTCAACTTTCTAGCCTACACATGTCTCTACATTACATATTCAATAATAGGCAAACCCTAACTACAGCGTTATAAATACTAACATGTTTTAAGAATAACAGAGTTCCAAACTAATAATAATTATGTCATACCAACCTAGCACAAGCGGATAGAGTTCTAAATTAAGCCTACAGACCTAACTCCTAACTCATATACCAACGTTCCAGATCTTTATGACTACCCTAACAAAGGCAACATCATTAAATTTAACAACCATAACGAAACTAGCCTCGAAGTCAGACGCTCCGGCATAATAATGTGTGGTCTCGTTCAACCTGTTGATGTCCCCGTCATTTTCCGCTTGGTGCGTCATCACCGCTTCGGTCAACGGTATAGTCAGAAAGGATTAAAAGAGGGGAGAAAGATGTTGATAAATTCAAACTGGGATCCGAAACTAAACTCTAAACGACTTCTATATATAGGCGCGTATCAGCCATATCTCGTATGGCAATGGAATTTAAATCAGTAAATTCTCTTAAAAATATTTATTTTCATTAATATTATATTATTTTATTTATTAAAATAAAAAATCTTCTTGTGTTGTATTATTTAAAATAATTAAATATTTTTTAAATATTAGTAAAAATATATATTTTTTAGTTTTAATTTTAAATTTTTTATTTTTTATTTACATAAAACTCAGTTAACAAATTCAACTAATAATTTAATAATTCAATAATATGATCAATTTAA
This sequence comes from Arachis duranensis, assembly GCF_000817695.3. Lineage (NCBI taxonomy): Eukaryota > Viridiplantae > Streptophyta > Magnoliopsida > Fabales > Fabaceae > Arachis > Arachis duranensis. The sequence goes on along the minus strand of NC_029776.3, from coordinate 79,172,213 downwards.
TCACCAATTCAATTCAGACACAAATATGTATTAATACGACAGTGCTCGACACAAGTTGATGGAGAAATGGGCCCGTTAAGAACTGAGGTGATACCACGTGCTAAATCTATGTGCTAAATCTATGTGCTAATTCTACGTGCTTATCACCACGACCAGGAAATCCTAAAATGTTCCCTTTAATATATTCTTTTTCTCTCATATAATGATATAAATACATCAAAGATAGCACGATATATATGCTATGGTGGGTCACCAAAAAAAAATGCTACAGCTAGAAAAAGGAAAAAGATGTCTAAACGACAAAACGTATCAAAATATTTTGGAGAGTAAATATGCAATTTCGTCTCTAACAATTGCTTTAAAGGGAAAAACGTATGTGGATAAAAAAATAAAATTCAATTCGGTTCCTGTTCTTTAACGCAATGGGACAACACGATTCTTTCGTTATTTCTGTCGCTAACTTATAATGAAAATTGTTTAGGTGGCATATTTGAATGATAAGTAGACACGTTAACATGTTATCATTATCAAATTAGTTGAAAATTTATTTATTATTAAATTTAAATTGATAAAAAATCTATTTATTTTTATTTACTTTAAAAAAATATCATCGTTTTGACGTTAAATTAGTTAAAAACTAATTTTTTACGAACTTGTTTATCCTTTTTTACATTAATTTTTATNTAATTTTTTAAATATAAATAAGAATTATGCAATTAAAAATAAAAAATACTATTAAAATTAAAAATAAAATTAATAAATTAATAATAAAATTTAAGGAAAAGCAATTCTGTATATTAGTAATATATTACTATTATTATGAAATTATAATTAGAATTTGGTGCCCTTTATACTATTTTGTAATAATTTCATAATAATACTTGATACATAAGTGAATTACTAGTTATTAAATAAGAAATATTCTTAATGTTTGAAAAATAGTAATTTTTTTATGTAAAAAGTAAAAACAGTCAAAAAGTTACACGATAAACAACTATAAAGAGTAACATCAAGTCAACAAAATTAACTAACAAATACTTCAAAAAAATTAGACAATTTTTAACAATAATTTAATGTTTACATATATAAATTTAAGATATTTCAATCTAAATCATTATATATGATTATATATAATGTTCAAAGCCTAGTATAAATATTATAACTTTCATTATATATGTTACATTATGTCAAATAATGTGTTCACTAGCTAGTTTTAATTTTAAATTGTCTTTTAATAAATTTATAAATATTTTTTTCTCTTAATTGTATAATTTTTTATCTATAATTTTTAAAAATTATACTAAGAATTATTTAGTTGATTTCATAATAAATAATATTGTAAATTTAAATAATTTATTAATTAATTTATGTTATCATACTATTTATTTAATAATTTATTGAAAAAATAATCTAATCAATATCATAACAATAGAAAATTAATATGAAACAAAATTTATATCGAAAATACTTTTAGGACAAATAAGTCCATAATAAATAAGTTCTTGACCAATTTAACATTAAAACGATATCGTTTTATTAAAGTGAATAGGGGCAAATAGATCTCTGATCAATTTGGGTATAGGAACAAATAAGTTTTTAACTAATTTGACGGTGACTACGTGACATTTAACATGCCAGCTCATCATCTAAATGTGCTATCTAAACGATTTTCGTTTTGAGTTAACGACAGAAATGACAGAGAAATCGCATTGTCCCATTGTATTAAAGAACAAAGACCGAATTGAACTCTTTTTTTTTTATCAAGAAACGCTTTGTTATTTGAAATAATTGTCAAATATTAAATTAGGTGTTAACTCTATTTTAGAACTTATACGATCAACAACATTTCTTGGAACTTATATGATCAACAACATATCCACAATATTCCTTTGTTGTAGAAATTATATATCATCTATGTTCTATGCATATATAATCTATATCTATCAATATCTTCATACATAACTAGAATAAGATCAAAAGTAGAGATTGCATATATATTTTTTGAAAAAGTATAAGGGATCAATTAGTAGTGTAGCCAACGGTAATTAATTAGAAAAAAATAAAAAATTAAAACAGCACCCAAAGAGTCACCATAATTTTAATTTATCTTTCACTCTCATTCACAGTAAAGAAATAACCACACCCAACTACGGAGTCTCACCCCACCTGCACTGCTGCTCGTGTTGTCGACCAATGGCGCCCCTCATCCTTCCACCGCTGGTAGCCACAATGCCTCCTCCAAAATGCCAGAGTGCTGCTCGCGTTTCGCCAAAGGAGAAGGCTGTGGATCATGCCTCCTCCGCGACGTGCATAGAACAGCGAGTGAGACCGCTACTGTTCGTGCCACTAACCAACGAAACTTTCCTCCTTCTGCCACCGGCCGCTGCAACTTCTCCTCTTTGAAGTCGTAGCGCCGCTCGCATTTTGATGAAGGAAAAGGCCGCGAATCACACCTCCTTCGTGACACGCACAGAACAACTCTTCTTCAACTTCTCAGTTTTGTATGATTATTTTTACCAGTTTTGTATTTTTTTTTTGCTAAGTTTTGGATATTTTTTTCTTAAGTTTCAAATATTTCTTCTTTTTGAAATTTGGATGATTTTTTTATTAGTTTTAGATGTTTCTTTTCATAATTTTCATATGTTCTTTTTGCAATATTTTGTTGGATGTCTGTTGTTGTGTATTTTCGCAAACTACTATCGGCAAGTATACCGAGTCGTACCAAATAATACCACGGGAGTGGATTATCATTCCCACGAGGATGAGTGCAATAAGCAATAGTGATCAAGTGATTAATCTAGTCAGACAATCAGAATTTAGAGTTTCAAAAGTCTTTATCATAAAATAATGAATTAAGTGAAAGCAAGCAGTAAGTATTTGAAAAAGTAATATTACGGAAAGAGTTAAGGTTTCAGAGATGTTGAACTTTAGGAACAATATTTTTCACTCTCTACTTTAATAATGCAAGATGTATTTATGGAAAATCATTAGTAATCAAACTCCAATTCCTTGGTAATTCAATTACTCTTAACTTAACAAACCACCAATTTCTTGATTGATTGACTATGAAAAGAGGTGAAGTACGTTCACTGATTTAAAAATCACACAATTCACAAGAATTAACCCTAGTTGATTCGATGTCACTTATCAAGTATGGTTTCAAAACTTAAAGAATTGTGAGAAGGAGTTTTCAAGCTTAATTCCAAAAACCAAGTTTTCCAATATGATAATTAGAATTCAATTAAGATTAGAACTATTTTTCAATAGATTCAAACCCTTATGATGAAGAACGAAAACTCTTTCTTAAGAAAATATCAATGCATTAATCAAAAGTAGAAAAGTTATAACATTAGTCCATTAGAATCAATAGACCTCTTAACCTTAATCAAAGAGATTAGTTGATGCGTGAGCATCTTTTCTATATTTTCTTATTATTTTAGATATGAAATTATTGAGTTTTATTTAGATTTTAGTGTTTGAAGCCTGTTTGGATGCTACTTTGAGGCGCATTGTGGTTTTATTTATTTCAGGAAAAATCCGGACAAGTTTGGTAGAATTCGTGCAGAAGAAAAAAGAAGAAAATTTATGCTGCCAAGCTGGCGCTAAATGCCGCTATTGGGCTTTTGGCGCCAAGTGCCTCGTAACGCGTGTAAGCCTTTTGTCAAGTTGGCATTAAACACTATGACTCCACAGTTAGTGCCAGATGCTTCGTAATTCGTGCCTAGAACAGCACGCTAGTGGTGCTAAACATTGAGCTAGGCGTTTAACACTAGCAAAACAGCAACGTAACAATTCCTTTCTGCCTTAGTGGCACTAAACGCCGAGCCTGGCATTTAGCGCCAGTAGCGCATACACGGATTCCAAAGAAGAGCTCTGTGGTTGAATATTTAGTTAATTAGTTATTTTCTTTTCATTATTAGTTAAACCAAAACACAATTTTTTTTGGCTTGTAGTAGTTATTATTTTATTTTATTTTCAAATCAATTAGGTTAGATATAAAAGGGGAAAAGATTCAGCCATTTGGGCTCCCTTCTCCTCTCTTTTCCTCATTCTGCACTTTACACACTTTTGAAACCCTAGCTTTTCTCTAAGCCATGAGCAACTAAACCTCTTCTGTTAAGGTTAGGAGTTCTGTTTATTCTATGGATTAATACTATTGTCATTCTACTTTTAATTAATGTATTGATTTAAATTCAAGGATTACTTTCGTTCTTCATATTATGAATTTGAGTATATTGGAAGATAGCTCTTTTCTATATGAATTCTTGTTGATTCTTGAAAAAGTTAACTCACTTGAATAACAGCTTGAAAGTAATTCCTCCTAAATCTCTAATTGCCTGGACTTAACATGATACGTGACATATAATCATCTTATATTTAAGTAATTAGAGTTTATGTGGCTAATAAACTAGAATTGGACCTAAACCTTTAATCTTACTCAAGTGATCAAGGGATTGGCAGTTGATTAAGTTAGAGATGATCAAATCACTAAAGAATTAGGGTTTAATCAATTAAAGTTTGCCATAAATTGAATCTTGCATGATTAAATTTGTTGGTAAAAATTATTAATCCGAAAAAAATAAATAACTCCGAAACCTTAACTGTTTCTCATTCACTTTTTACACCCAAGTCATTGTTTTCCTTCTTAATTCCTGAATTTCTGTTTAATGCTTTTGAACATAAAACACTCTTTTTGCTTGTCTGACTAAGTGAATCACTCACCTGAGGCATTACTTGGTACGACCCGGTGCACTTGCCAGTTAGTTCGCGATATTCTAAATCCGCACCATTAGTGACTCATGCTAAGCCACAAAATCAAAAACAAAGTATGAAAAATGGCCAAAAGGTCCCGTCCAAGTTTTTCAGGATCCTTTTATATTAAACCTAAAACAAAACCTGAAACTCAAATTCAAATTAAAATCTAATGAAATCAAATCAAATCTTCCATAATTAATCTTCAATTCTTAGTGTGATTTAGGTCCAAACCTTAGTGATCCAATCTTTCAATAATTCAAATGGGCTTGAGTCATAACTTGAAGTTTGTGGGTTCATGGGCCATGGGTGTATGGAACGCCTAATCTTTTCAAGTCCTTGGGAGTGGTGACCTTGGGCGTGCAGCACACCCAACTCTTAGCATGTTGCACGCCAATTAACTTAAGTCCCTGGGAGCAATCACTTTAGTCATATGGCATGCCCAACCTTAGCGTGTTGCACACCAGCTTTTAACATTGGATGAGTCTTCGAAGGTGTGTGGAAACGGAACGCCCTTGTTGACTGGTGTGTGGCATGCTATGAAAATTGCTTGATCTTGGAAGTGCATACTTGGCATGTGGCACACCCTAGCCTTGGCGTGTTGCACGCTAACTATGAGCTTGGAATTTGAGATATTTTCTTGTGCGTGTGGGACGCCCAACCTTGGCGTATTGCATACCCACTTTTTTGCTTGAAGTGCCTTGAATTGATCATCTAGACAGTTGGCCCAGCGTGCCACGCCCTTTCATTGGCGTGTGGCACGTCACCTTCTTTATTAGGCATGTGGAACGCCCCCTTGCTGGCGCGTTGCATGCCACCTTCAAAATTGGTGTTGTAGAGCTCGTCGAAGGCATGTGGCACGCCCTGGCCATGGCGTGTTACATGCTAACCTCAAACCTGGCATCCTAGGAGCTCACCCTAGCATGTGGCACACCCATATCCTGGCACGTTGCACTCCATGAAATTGTGCATTTTGGATCCTTTGGGAAGTTAGCCCAACATGGCACGCCCTTGGGTTGGTGTGTGACATGCCAACTTCCCTTGATTTGATCATATGGGCATGTCGTACGCCCTATTGCTGCCATGTTGCACGCTAGCTTCTCTGCCTCCTCGAGGGTGCTTTCCTTGACTCTTTTTGTTCATGCTTTGCTTCCCTTTTGCTATCATTCACCTACAATTACCAAGAAATCAAGGCCCTCAAAGTACCAATTGAATAATGTATAAAAGCACATGATTATCAAAGAAAAGTACTTAAGATACTCATGCATCACAACACCAAACTTGAGATTTTGCTTGTCCTCAAGCAAATGAAGAATCATTGATAAACCCCTATTTTATGAGTTATCTTGTGCTTAAATTGAGTATTTTTATCAAATCTTCACCCACTTATTCATGTAAATTGCATGGTTTTACTATTCTTTCCTCATTTTATGATATATGTGAAAACATGTTTCCCTATGCTTTAAAAATATTAAATTTAATTATCCTTTATTACCATTCGATGCCGTGATTTTTGTGTTAAGTATTTTCAGGTTTCATAGGGTAGAAATGACTAAGAGGACAAAAAGGAGACATACAAAACTTGAAGGAAAGCACAAAATTGTAGTTTTGAAGAAAAAGCAAGGACGCGAATGCGTGGACAACGTGGATGCGTGCTTAGCGCAAAACACAAGCGACACGAACGCATGGACGACGCGGACGCATGCCTAGCGCAGAATGCAATTGACGTGGACGCATGACTGACATGGACGTGTGGAAGAGCAAAACTCCAGATGACGCGAACGCATGACCCACGCGAACACGTGACCCACGCGTACGCGTGACAGACGCCACGTGCAAAAATTGCAGAAAACGCTCCTAGCGATTTCTGAACCATCTTTTGGCCTAGATCCAAGTCCAGAAGCACAGATTAGAGGCTATAAAGTGGGGAATCCATCCATTCATCAAGAAAACAATTCATACAACATTCGTAATTAATAACTTTAGGTTTTTAGATGTAGTTTTTAGAGAGAGAGGTTCTCTCTTCTCTCTTAGGTTTTAGGATTAGGATTTCTTTTAGTCATTAGGATTGTTTCTTCATACCAGGTTCAATATTCTTTTATTTTGACTTTTCTTCTACTTTTAGATACTTTAATGCTTTTTTTATTAATGACTTATATTGCCAAATTGGCTTATGAACTTTTCCATGTTACATTTGATATCTTTATTAATTCAATTTGAGGTATTTCATATTTATGATTTTGATTTAGCTTTTTACACTCTTAGCTTTGGTTGAGTAATTAGTAACACTTGAGTTATCAAACTCAGCTGTTGATTGAAATTGGAATTCCTTGCTGATTAATTTGTACTCCAATAACTATAGTCTTTCCATAGGAATTGATTAAGACTTGAAGATTAAATTGATTTATCCACTTAACATACCTTCATAGTTAGAGGTTGGCCAAGTGATAGCAAAAGCCAATTCTCATCACATTTGATAAGGATAACTAGGATATGACTTCCAGTTCTCATACCTTGCCAAGAGCTTTATTAGTTATTAATTTAATTTCTTGCAATTTACTTTTCTTGTTCAACCTATTTAAAAACCCCAAAAGATACTTTTTCCATAACCAATAATAAGAACACCTCCCTGCAATTCCTTGAGAAGATGACCCGAGGTTTGAATACTTCGGTTATCAATTTTATTAGGAGTTTGTTACTTGTGACAAACAAAACTTTTGTACGAAAGGATTCTCTGTTGGTTTAGAATCTATACTTACAACACGATTATATTTGTGAATTCTTTGCCGATAGAAATCCATTCGTCAATCATGTATTTGACATTAAAGGATTCAAGCTTAAAATTTAAGGGTGAATGGTGGCGATTCAAATAGTTTTGGTTAGCCTTTTTACTTATTCTTAATTCAAACAAATGGTTATAATCTTTCAAGACCTCTATCCTGATTATATTATAGAACCCCTTCCTTGAAGAACCACCTTGAAGCAAGCTTATTTTCTTTTCTTTCACCGTTTATTTCTTTTTGGGGTGCTTGAACCTTGAGCTTAGCTTTGACTCTAAATGTTTTCTTTTCAAGCTTTGCTTGATATATAAGCACCACAAGCACCTGACCGGGAGCCATTTTGAGCTTATGTTTCTTTTATTTTTTCCAGTCAGTGGTGCTCAAAGCCTTGGTCTTCTCTTTATTGGGGGGTGCTTTGCACTTAGAGTTTAGTTGTGATGCTATGTTTTCAAGCTTTGCTTGATACATAAGCACCACAAGCACTTGACTAGGAGGCTCTTTTGAGCTTATGTTTCTTTTCAACATTACTAGTCAGTGGTACTCAGAGTCTTTGACTTCTTTATCAATCCCTTTTTGTTAAGAGTTATTCATTATATTTTGCTTCTTCAAGGCTTTGTCAATTGTAAGGATCCCATAATAGTCTTCTAGATTAAGGCCTCAATCAATTTGGCTCAGTTTGTGTTGAACATTCTTAGTTTGTTTGGCCTTCCAAACTCAAATGGTCATGCTCTGTTTGTTCAATCCTCTCTTTCTTTTCATTTCATTCTTGGTACTGATCTTTGCTTGCTTTGTGTAGTAAGTACAATTACATTTGTGGGTGGTGATGAACAAAACATAATACGTACTTGAAGGAAATAAATCATAAATACATCAAATAAGACAAGCAAAATAACACACATGGAAATAATTAAAAGGAAAAAAACACATATAGAAAATAGAACAGAACTCAATCACCTTAATTGTCATTGCCATCATCCTCATTATCTTCTTCATTGTCCTCTTCATCTTCATCATCCTCATCATTATTATCTTGGTACAGTTCTTTGGCTCTCTACATCTCTTGTTGTTGCTCATGAAATTCTTGGTTGATGTTGACATTACCTTGTATGATTTGATTATGAATCCACTCACTAACTTTTGGAAATGGGCCCAATGCTAGGTTTGCCGCTTGTGCTGCCACACAAAGATAGTTCATCTTTGCCTCCACGCCTTGCTTGAAATTACCAAGTACAACTCGTTGATTTTCTTGTTCATCCATGATGTGATTAATGAGTCTTCTTTGGTTCAATTGTTATATCCTAGGTTGCTTAAGGTATGTGGTCAGGTGTTGCCAGTACTCATGAGGAGGTAGAGATGAAACTTGAGGGTGTGGAGGATTGTGCTTCTTGAGTTAGTTGAGCTTCCCTTCTTGGTGGTCTTAGCCTTTGCATTTGTGGGTTGAGCATCACCCTTTTCATGCTTTAGAGGGTGTAATTGGGTGATCCACCCCGATTGGTACGTCTTCATCAAACTCAACCCCTACTTCTTCCAATAGTCTATGAATTCTCAAGCCTTGTTTTCTTTAATACACTCTCAACCATGTGCTGTATATTAGGAGGGATGATTTCTTTCACATTTACCTCCTCTCTAGTCATGATAGAGTGAATTAGAATGGCTATCTCTTTAGTCACTTCGGAGTTGTTGAAAGAGGGAATGATGGACCTCCTCACAAACTCAAACCAACCTCTTACTGCTGGAATAAAATCAATTCTTTTCAGCTGGTTTGGGTTTCCATTGGCATCATTTTTTCATTGGACACCCAGTATGCAAATATTATTTATGAAACCATCGTACCTTAAAAAGGCACTCAGTCTTTGCTCAAAGTTCATTACAGAGGAAGAAGAAGAAGAAGATAATAATTCTCCAAGTTTTAGAATTCTTTGGATCATATCAGGTCCAAAGTCCACATGCTTACCTCTCACGTAGCTCATATAGGAGGGTTCTAGCTGTTCGTCTATTGTGGTGTTAGCATAGAACTCTTGAAATAGCAAGAGTCCCACTTTTCTAGGTGGGTCGTACAAAGTTACCCACTTTCGCCTTAGGATTTGTCTTTGGATGCCTGGGTAAAGCCTTCTTTCTATCTCAAATCCCACATCTGTTATCACTGTTTTATGGGCTGTCCACCTATAGAATTGATGCTCATGAAAGGGAGAGCAGAACCTTTCTTCATCATATTGAGCTTCGACGAGTGCCTTGCCCTTCCTTTTCCGTGATGAAGAGGTATCGGATTTGAGAGCCATGGAATGAATGAATATAAATAAAGTGGAATCTGCAATCCCAAACTTAGAAAATTGTTTGTCCCCAAGAAAGAATGTGAATGTAAGAAGGGAGGGTGTGGTGTCGAGAAAGGATAGCTTGTAAAGGTTAAGTAGGGTAAGAAATGAAGACAATAGAGAAAAGTAGAGGGTTTCTCAGATGGAAAAAAAGTGGAGAATGAGTGTGGAATGAAGAGTGAAAGGTGCATGAATTTATAGGGAAAAAGGTGGTGTGGATCGTGTGGTGAAGAATGGGAATAAATATCCGATGGTTTGCATGCAATGATGGTAACCAAGAACCTTTATAGGGAGTGTAAGATGGTATAAAATTGTGTAAGAGAGTGGTATTGGGCGTGATTTCGGCGATGGTGAATGGTGTATGTATGAAGGAAGGCTAAGGACAAAATATGTAAGTGGAGGAGAGCTTGAGGACAAAATATGTAAGTATGAAGTGATGGTGAGTAGTTGGCACGGTCAAAGAGGTATTAATGCAAGAGATAACCTATGCATGTAGAGGTATGATGACAATGAAGGACTAATGCATGTGTTCTTGGTATGTGAATTATCAATGCATGTGAGTAGTACAATCAAGGATATGCAAGTGAATTGTGCATGCATGCAAGAATGGTTATGGTTCGGTGGTGCAGAATTAGAATGTCCACAACTGAATCGACAAGTGTACCGGGTCGTACCAAGTAATACCTCAGGTGAGTGAGGATCGATCCCACGAGGATTGTTGGACTGAGCTACAATAGTCGAATGACTCACTTAGTCAGGCAAGCAGAATATGGTGTTTTGAGGTTCAAAAGCATTAAATAATATTTCAGAGAGTAGGAGTGCAGACAATGAAATTGGTGTGAAAAGTATGTGAGAAGATAGTTAAGGTTTCGGAGTTATTTATTCTTCCAGATTTAGTTTTGGTGCACGAAATTGTGATCATCAACAATGGCGCCAGAAACTTGGTAGCGCTCTCAAACGTGAATCACATTTTGTCACAACTTCGCACAACTAACCAGCAAGTGCACTGGGTCGTCCAAGTAATACCTTACGTGAGTAAGGGTCGATCCCACGGAGATTGTTGGTATGAAGAAAGCTATGGTCATCTTGTAAATCTCAGTTAGGCAGACAATAAATGGTTATGGAGTTTTCGAAATGAATAATAAATAAAGCATAAAATAAGGATAGAGATACTTATGTAAATCATTGGTGGAAATTTCAGATAAATGTATGGAGCTGCTTTGTTCCTGTTGAATCTCTGCTTTCCTACTGCTTTGATCCAATCTTTTTTACTCTTTTCCATGGCAAGCTGTATGTAGGGCATCACCGTTGTCAATGGCTACTTCCCATCCTCTTAGTGAAAATGGTCCTCTACAGTTTCCCGCATGGCTAATCAGCTGTTGGTTCTTGATCATGTCGGAATAAGATCCATTGATCTTTTTGCGTCTGTCACTACGCCAAATAATCGCGAGTTTGAAGCTCGTCACAGTTATTCAATCTCTGAATCCTACTCGGAATACCACAGACAAGGTTTAGACTTTCTGGATTCTCATGAATGCTGCCAATGGATTCTAGCTTATACCATGAAGACTCCGATCTCACGGAATGGAAGGCTCAGTTGTCAGGCGAGGGCAACCATGTGTCATGCATCAGGAGTCCAAGAGATATGCGCTCGGTCTAAGGTAGAACGAAAGTGGTTGTCAATCATGCGTTCATAGGTGAGAATGATGATGAATGTCACGGATCATCACATTCATCATGTTGAAGTGCAACGAATATCTTAGAACAAAAATAAGCTGAATTGAATAGAAAATAGTAGTAATTGCATTAAAACTCGAGGTACAGCAGAGCTCCACACCTTAATCTATGGTGTCTAGAAACTCCACCGTTGAAAATACATAAGTGATGGTCTAGGCATGGCCGAATGGCCAGCCCCCATGAATGATCAAAGATGTAAAATCCCCGATTAGACACTAGTATAATAGTAAAAAGTTCTATTTATACTAAACTAGCTACTAGGGTTTACAAAAATAAGTCTAAGTGCAGAAATCCACTTCCGGGGCCCACTTTGGTGTGTGCTTGGGCTGAGCTTGAGCTTTACACATGCAGAGGCTTTTCTTGGAGTTAAACGCCAAGTTGTAACATGTTTTTGACGTTTAACTCTGGTTTGTGACGTGTTTCTGGCGTTTTACTCCAGAATGCAGCATGGAACTGGCGTTGAACGCCAGTTTGTGTCGTCTAAGCTCGAACGAAGTATGGACCATTATATATTGCTGGAAAGCTCCGGATGTTTACTTTCCAACGCTGTTGAGAGCGTTCCATTTGGAGTTTTGTAGCTCCAGAAAATCCATTTAGAGTGCAGGGAGGTCAGAATCCAACAACATCAGCAGTCCTTTTTCAGCCTAAATCAGATTTTTGCTCAGGTCCCTCAATTTCAGCCAAAAAATACCTAAAATCACAAAAAAAACACACAAACTCATAGTAAAGTCCAGAAATGTGAATTTTGCATAAAAACTAATGAAAACATCCCTAAAAGTAGCTAGATCCTACTAAAAATACCTAAAAACAATGCCAAAAAGCGTATAAATTATCCGCTCATCAAGTTTTCTTACCAACTATTTTAATCATGCAAGATTTTTTTCATGGAAAACTGAAATTGATTAAACCATAATTCCTTATTGATTTATACTCCTCTAACCTAATCAGCCGCTAAAATCCACTTTGGGGCCCACTTGGTTATGTGCTTCGGTTGATGCCTGGCGTTCAACTTAGGTACAGGGCATTGAGCGCCCATAGAGGGTTGTGCTTGCTGTTTCCTTACTCCCTGGCTGGCATTGAACGCCAGTTTTGGGCTTTCAATGCTGGCGTTAAACACTAGGTGTGGATGTTTAATGCCTGATGAGCGGATACTTTATACGCTTTTTGGCATTGTCTTTATGTAGCTTTTAATAGGTTTTAGTTACTTTTTAGTATATTATTATTAGTTTTTATGCAAAAATCACATTTTTGGAATTTACTATGAATTTGTGTGTTTTTCTGTGATTTTAGGTATTTTCTGGCTGAAATTGAGGGACCTGAGCAAAAATCTGATTCAGAGACTGAAAAAGGACTGCAGATGCTATTGGATTCTGACCCTCCTGCACACGAAATGAATTTTCTGGAGCTAAAGAAGCTCAATTGGAGAACTCTTAATTGCGTTGGAAAGTAGACATCTTGGGCTTTTCAGCAATGTATAATAGTCCATACTTTTGCTCGAGATTCGAAAGCACAAACTGGCGTTTAAACGCCAGCCTTTTACCCTTTTCTGGCGTTAAACGCCAGAACTGGCATAAAATTTGGAGTTAAACGCCCAAACTGGCACCAAAGCTGGTGTTTAACTCCAGGAATAGCCTACGCACGTGAAAGCCTTAATGCTCAGCCCAAACACACACCAAGTGGGCCCCAGAAGTGGATTTCTGCACTATCTATCTTAGTTTACTCATTTTCTGTAAACCTAGACTACTAGTTGAGTATAAAAACTACTTTTAGAGATTTATTTTGTACCGGATGACATTTTACATCTGAATTTGTATCTTCTATGGCATGAGTCTCTAAACCCCATGGTTGAGGTTGAGGAGCTCTGCTGTGTCTCGATGGATTAATGCAATTATTTCTGTTTTCTATTCAATCACGCTTGTTTCTATTCTAAGATATTCATTCGCACTTCAACATGATGAATGTGATGATCCGTGATACTCATCACCATTCTCAACTTATGAATGCGTTCCTGACAACCACTTCCGTTCTACCTTAGATTGAGTGTGTATCTCTTGGGTTCCTGGTTCACGAGTTTGATTGCCTCTCTTGACAACAGAGTGTTCAAATCCATGAAACCAGAGTCTTTGTGGTATAAGCTAGAATCAATTGGCAGCACTCTTGAGTTCCGAAAAGTTTAAACTTTGTCTGTGGTATTCCGAGTAGGATCTGGGAAGGGGTGACTGTGACGAGCTTCAAACTCACAAATGTTGGGCGTAATGACAGTGTGCAAAAGGGTCAATGGATCCTATTCCAGCACGAGTGAGAATCGACAGATGATTAGCCCTACGGAACCCATAGTTGGACCATTTTCACTGAGAAGACGGATGGTAGCCATTGACAACGGTGATCCACCAACATACAGCTTGTCATGGAAGGAGCCTTGCGTGCGTGAAGAAGACAACAGTAGGAAAGCAGAGATTCAGAAGACAGAGCATCTCCAAAACCTCAACATGTTCTCCATTACTGCATAACAAGTATTATTCATTTCATGTTCTTTTACTTTCTGCAATTAAAAATAAGAATCATTATTAATATCCTGACTAAGAGTTACAAGATAACCATAGCTTGCTTCAAGCCGACAATCTCTGTGGGATCGACCCTTACTCACGTAAGGTATTACTTGGACAACCCAGTGCACTTGCTGGTCAGCTGCACGAAGTTGTGTATCACGATTTCGTGTACCAAGTTTTTGGCGCCATTGCCGGGGATTGTTCGAGTTTGGACAACTGACGGTTTATCTTGTTACTTAAATTAGGAAAAATTTGTCTTTTTGGTTTAGAGTCTTTAATTTTTCTCTGAGTTTAGTTTCATGTTTTAAGTTTGGTGTCAGTTGTATGCTCTTTTTGTTCTTCATATTTCGAGTTTTGTGTCTCTTCTTTGATCTTTAGTTTTTCTTGTTTTATGTCTTTCCTTGTTTTTCTTGTGCATTTTCGAATTATAAGTGCCCCAAGTATAAAAATGTTTAAGTTTGGTGTCCTCTGTGTTTTTCTTTTCCTAAAAATTTCCAAAATTTGTTCTTGGTGTTCATCTTGACCTTCAAGGTGTTCTTGGTGTTCATCTTGACATTCAAAGCTTTCTTATTTGTTTTCTTTGTTTTGATCTAAAAATTCTAAGTTTGGTGTCCTTTTATTATTTTTCTCTTTCCTCATTCAATTCAAAAATAAAAATTATCTTTTCCTTTAATTCCTCATAAAATTTTGAATCCCTTGGGTTAACTTGGTTAAAACTTTTAAAATCATATCTTTTTCAAATCATATTTTAAAAAAAATCATATCTAAAATCATATCTATTTCAAAACTTTCTAACCACTTCCCCTCTCTTCATTTTTTGAAAATCCTCACCCAAAATCTTTCATTTATTTTATTTTATTTTATTTTATCTTCTTTTATTTTTGGTTTTCAAAAAAATATTTAAATAATAAATATAATATTTCTATCTCCAATCCACATCATTTCTCTTTCTCCATCATGGACCTAAGTGGAAATGAACAGTCCAGAAGGACTCTGGGGTCATATGCTAACCCCACTACTGCTTCATATGGGAGTAGTATCTGTATACCCCCCATAAGAGCTAACACTTTTGAGCTAAATCCTCAGCTCATTATCATGGTGCAGCAAAATTGCCAATATTCTAGTCTTCCACAAGAAAAACCTACTGAGTTTCTGGCACAGTTCTTAAAAATTGCTGACACAGTACGTGATAAGGAAGTGGATCAGGATATCTACAGATTATTACTATTTCCATTTGCTGTAAAAGACCAAGCTAAGAGGTGGTTAAATAACCAACCCAAAGCCAGCATAAGAATACGAAAACAGTTGTCAGACAAATTCCTGAATCAATATTTCCCTCCAAAAAGGATGAAACAGCTAAGGCTGGACATCCAAGGCTTTAAACAAGAGAATCATGAATCTCTTTATGATGCTTGGGAGAGGTACAGAGAGATGCTAAGGAAATGTCCCTCTGACATGTTTTCAGAGTGGGTGCAGTTAGACATCTTCTACTATGGGCTTACAGAAAAAGCCCAGATATCTCTAAACCACTCAGCGGGTGGATCTATACACATGAGAAAGACAATTGAAGAGGCTCAAGAGCTTATTAATACAGTTGCTAGAAATCAGCATCTGTACTTAAGCAAGGAGCTCTCCATGAAAGAAGAAGCTAAGGCAGTATCCACTAAACTTGGTCCTCTAGAACAAGTTGCTGAACTCAATCAGCAATTATGTCTTCTAACAAAACAGCTAGCAGAATTCAAAGAGATGCTACAAGAAACCAAAGATGCTAACCAGAATATGGAAAAATAATTGAATCAGACAAAACAGCAGTTATCCAAACAGATAATAGAAGAGTGCCAAGCTGTTCATTTAAGGAGTGGGAAGACATTAAATACCTCAACTCAAAGCAGCAAAAAGTCAAGGAAGGAACAACTGACAGAGGATGAGTAAACCATTGTCCAAAATCCCTTCGAGGACAGTAAGAGCCCAGAGAGGAATACTTCTGGTGTTCAAACGCCAGAAAAGGGTAAAGAATTGGCGTTAAACGCCCAGTGGATGCCCACTTCTAGCGTTCAAACGCCAGAAAAGGGTGAGAAACTGGTGTTAAACGCTCAGTCCATGTCTAGTTCTAGCATTCAAATGCCAAAAAAGGGGGAAAATCTAGTGATAAACGCCCATCCAGCCCTCAATCCTGGCGTTCAAACACCAATGAGGGATCAGACACCTGCAAGTGCTGATAGTAACCCCTCTAAGAAGGCTTCTCCAACCACCTTTGTAGGAAATAAACCTGCAGCAACTAAGGTTGAAGAATATAAAGCCAAGATGCCTTATCCTTAGAAACTTCACCAATCAGAATAGGATAAACAATTTGCCCGCTTTGCAGACTATCTCAGGACTCTTTAATGAGCGGATAATTTATACGCTTTTTGGCATTGTTTTTAGGTAGTTTTTAGTATGATTTAGTCACTTTTTAGTATATCTTTATTAGTTTTTATGCAAGAATAATATTTCTAGACTTTACTATGAGTCTGTGTTTTTCTGTGATTTCAGGTATTTTCTGGATGAAATTGAGGGACCTAAGCAAAAATATGATTCAGAGGCTGAAAAAGGACTGCTGATGCTATTGGATTCTGACCTCCCTGCACTCGAAATGGATTTTTTGGAGCGAAATACGTCCAAATGGCGCGCTCTTAATTGCGTTGGAAGGTAGACATCCTGGGCTTTCCAACAATATATAATAGTCCATACTTTGCCCAAGTTTAGACAACCTAAACTGGCGTTCAACGCTAGTTTTCTGCCCTATTCTGGCGTTATACGCCAGAAACAAGTTGCAAGCTAGAGTCAATCACCAGAAACAAGTTACCAACTGGCGTTTAACTCCAAAGAAGGCCTCTACACGTGAAAGCTTCAATGCTCAGCCCAAGTGATGAGCGGATAATTTATACGCTTTTTGGCATTATTTTTAGTACGTTTTTAGTATGTTTTAGTTAGTTTTTATTATATTTTTATTAGTTTTTAGTTAAAATTCACTTTTCTGGACTTTACTATGAGTTTGTGTGTTTTTCTGTGATTTCAGGTATTTTCTGGCTGAAATTGAGGGACCTGAGCAAAAATCTGATTCAGAGGCTGAAAAGGACTGCAGATATTGTTGGATTCTGACCTCCCTACACTCGAAGAGGATTTTCTAGTGCTACAGAAGCCCAATTGGCGCGCTCTCAACTGCGTTGGAAATTAGACATCCTGAGCTTTCTAGAAATGTATAATAATCCATACTTTGTCCGAGGTTTGATGGCCCAAACAGGCCTTCCAAGTCAGCTCAAGAATTCTGGCGTAAAACGTCGGAACTGGCACAAGAATGGGAGTTAAACGCCCAAACTGGCACAAAAGCTGGCGTTTAACTCCAAGAAGAGCCTTTACACGAAAATGATTAAGGTGTGGAGCTCTGCTGTACCTCGAGTATTAATGCAATTACTATTGTTCTTCTATTCAATTCAGCTTATTCTTGTTCTAAGATATCACTTGTTCCTCAACTTGATGAATGTGATGATCCGTGACACTCATCATCATTCTCACCTATGAACGTGTGTCTGACAACCACCTCCATTCTACCTTAGATTGAGTGGATATCTCTTGGATTTCTTAACCGGAATCTTCGTGGTATAAGCTAGAATTAATGGCGGCATTCAAGAGAATCCGGAAGGTCTAAACCTTGTCTGTGGTATTCTGAGTAGGATTCAAGGATTGAATGACTGTGACGAGCTTCAAACTCGTGATTGTGGGGCGTTAGTGACAGACGCAAAAGAATCACTGGATTCTATTCCGACATGATCGAGAACCGAGAGCTGAATAGCCGTGCTGTGACAGAGCGCGTTGAAAATTTTCACTGAGTGGACGGGATTGTAGCCATTGACAACGGTGATGCCCAACATATAGCTTGCCATGGAAAGGAGTAAGAAGGATTGGATGAAGACAATAGGAAAGCAGAGAGACGGAAGGGACAAAGCATCTCCATACACTTAACTGAAATTCTCACCAATGAATTACATAAGTATCTCTATCTTTATTTTATGCTTTATTCATAAATCATCTATAACCATTTGAATCTGCCTGACTGAGATTTACAAGATGACCATAGCTTGCTTCATACCAACAATCTCCGTGGGATCGACCCTTACTCGCGTAAGGTTTATTACTTGGACGACCCAGTGCACTTGCTGGTTAGTTGTGCGAAGTTGTGATAAAGAGTTGAGATTGCAATTGTGCGTACCATGTTGATGGCGCCATTGATGATCACATTTTCGTGCACCAAGTTTTTGTTGCCGTTGCCGGGGATTGTTTGAGTTTGGACAACTGACGGTTCATCTTGTTGCTTAGATTAGGTATTTTTCAGAATTTTTAAGAATGAATTCTAGTGTTTCAAGGTGATGTTCTTATCATCACCAAAGCTAATTGATCTTCATCAATTTAGCTCTTGAATGCAATGCTCTGCTGAAGCTTGGCTGACCATGTCTAATTCCTTTAGACTGAAGCTTTAGACTAACATTGCATGATTCCTGGGATTCTCATTAAGAATTTTACTAACATTGCATGATTCCTGGAATTCTTATTAAAAATTTTGAATCTCTTTATTTTCTTCTCCATATAATTTTTGAAAAATGCAAAAAAATTACAAAATCATAAAAACAAAAAATATTTCTTGTTTGAGTCTAGTGTCTCATTTTAAGTTTGGTGTCAATTGCATCTTTATGTTCTTCTTGCATTTTTCGAATTCATGCATGTGTCTTCATTGATCTTCAAGTTGTTCTTGATGATTTACTTGCTCTGATCTTGAAATTCTATTGTTCTGTGTGTTTTGTTGTTTCTCATATGCATTCTCAATTTGTTAGTGTCAGTAGTATACAAACTTCTAAGTTTGGTGTCTTGCATGCATTGTTTATTTGATTTTAGTTGCATTTTGATTTTTCCTCATCATTAAAAATCCAAAAAAATTTTTAATTTGTGTCTTTTCAAGTCAATAATGTAGAGAATTGAAGATTCAGAACATACAGCAGAGGAATTACACAGAAAAAGCTAGGCGTTCAAAACGCCCAGTGAAAAAGGAAAACTGGCATTTAAACGCCAGCCAGGGCACCTGGCTGGGCGTTTAATGCCCAAAAGGGTAGCATTTTGGGCGTTAAACGCCAGAATGTATACCATTCTGGGCGTTTAACGCCAGGATGGCACAAGAGGGAAGATTTTGATTTTAATTCAAAATTTTTTTCAAGTTTCCATAATTTTTCAAAATCAAATCTTTTTCAAATCATATCTTTTCAATCATATATTTTCAAAATCAATTTCTTTCCATTTTCAAAAATACTTGCTAACAATTAATGATTTGATTCAACATTTCAAGTATGTTGCTTTTTCTGTTGAGAAAGGTTTAATGTTTGAATCATATCTTTTCTTGTTAGCCAAGTCATTGATTTTAAAAATCAAATCTTTTTAAATTGTTATTCAATCATATCTTCTCAATCATATCTTTTTAAAACTATATATTTTCAATCATATCTTTTTAATCACATCTTTTTCAAAATAAGTTTTCAATCATATCTTTTTTATTTCTAATTTCAAAATCTTTTTCAAAAATCACTTAATTTCTTTCCCACTCTTAGTTTTCGAAAATCATCAATCAATTTTCAAAATTCTTTTTCAAAATATTTTAACTTATTTTCGAAAATTCTTCCCTTCTTCTCACATCCTAATTCTTCTACCTCCTCCTTCTATTCCTCTGACACCTCAAGGAATCTCTATACTGTGACATAGAGGATTCCATATTTTTTTTGTTCTCTTCTCTTTCATATGAGCAGGAGCAAGGACAAAAGCATTCTTGTTGAGGCTGACCCTAAGCCTGAAAGGACCTTGAAGCGAAAGCTAAGAAAAGCTAAAGCACAACTCTCTGTAGAGGACCTAACAGAAATTTTCAAAGAAGAAGACATGGCAGCCGAAAACAACAACAATGCCAACAATGCAAGGAAGGTGCTGGGTGACTTTACTGCACCTACTCCCAACTTTTATGGGAGAAGCATCTCTATCCCTGCCATTGGAGCAAACAACTTTGAGCTTAAGCCTCAATTAGTTTCTCTAATGCAACAGAATTACAAGTTCCATGGACTTCTATTGGAAGATCCTCATTAGTTTTTAGCTGAATTCTTGCAAATCTGTGACACTGTTAAGACCAATGGGGTTGACCCTGAGGTCTACAGACTTATGCTATTCCCTTTTACTGTAAGAGACAGAGCTAGAATATGGTTGGACTCACAACCTAAAGAAAGCCTGAACTCTTGGGAAAAGCTAGTCAATGCCTTCTTGGCAAAGTTTTTTTCACCTCAAAAATTGAGTAAGCTTAGAGTGGAAGTCCAAATCTTCAGACAGAAGGAAGGTGAATCCCTCTATAAAGCTTGGGAAAGATACTAACAATTGATCAGAAAGTGTCCCTCTGACATGCTTTCTGAATGGAGCATCATAGGTATCTTCTATGATGGTCTGTCTGAACTGTCCAAGATGTCATTGGACAGCTCTACTGGAGGATCTCTTCATCTGAAGAAGGCGCCTGCAGAAGCTCAAGAACTCATTGAAATGGTTGCAAATAATCAATTCATGTACACTTCTGAAAGGAATCCTGTGAACAATGGGACGAATCAGAAGAAAGGAGTTCTTGAGATTGATACTCTGAATGCCATATTGGCTCAGAACAAAATATTGACTCAGCAAGTCAATATGATTTCTCAAAGTCTGTCTAGAATGCGAGCTGCACCAGGCAGTACTAAGGACGCTTCATCTGAAGAAGAAGCTTATGATCCTAAAAACCCTTCAATGGAAGAGGTGAATTACATGGGAGAACCCTATGGATCCTTCATGGAGAAATCACCAAAATCTCTCATGGAAGGATCAACAGAGACCTCAACAAGGTTTCAACAACAATAATGGTGGAAGAAATAGGTTTAGCAATGGCAAGCCTTTTCCATCATCTTCTCAGCAACAGATAGAGAATTCTAAGCAAAGCCACTCTGACTTAGCAACCATGGTCTCTGATCTAATTAAAACCACTCAAAGTTTTATGACTGAAATAAGATCCTCCATTAGAAACTTGGGGGCACAAGTGGGTCAGCTGAGTAAGAAAGTTACTGAACTCCCTCCTAGTACTCTTCCAAGCAATACAGAAGAGAATCCAAAAGAAGAGTGCAAGGCCATCAACATGGCCGAACTTGGAGAGGAGAAAGAGGCAGTGAGCGCCACTGAGGAAGGCCTCAATGGACGTCCACTAGCCTCCAATGAGTTCCCTAATGAGGAACCATGGGAATCTGAGGCTCACACTGAGACCATAGAGATTCCATTTGATTTACTTCTGCCATTCATGAGCTTTGATGAATATTCTTCCTCTGAAGAGGATGAAGATGTCACTGAAGAGTAAGTTGCTAAGTACCTTGGAGCAATCATGAAGCTAAATGACAAGTTATTTGGTAACGAGACTTGGGAGGATGAACCCCCTTTGCTCACCAAAGAACTAGCTAACTTGTCTAGGCAGAAACTACCTCAAAAGAGACAAGACCCTGGGAAGTTCTCAATACCTTGTATAATAGGCACCATGACCTTCAAGAAGGCTCTGTGTGACCTAGGGTCAATCATAAACCTCATGCCTCTCTCTGTAATGGAGAAGCTAGGGATCTTTGAGGTACAAGCTACAAGAATCTCACTAGAGATGGCAGACAATTCAAGAAAACAAGCTTATGAACTTGTAGAGGATGTTCTGGTAAAAGTTGAAGACGATTTCATAGTCCTAGAGACTGGGAAGTGCATGGATGAATCCATCATCCTTGGCAGACCCTTCCTAGCCACAACAAATGCTGTGATTGATGTTGACAGAGGAGAATTGATCATTCAAGTGAATGAAGAATCCTTTGTGTTTAAGGCTCAAGGATATCCCTCTGTAACCAGGAGAGGAAGCATGAAAAGCTTCTCTCAAAACAGAGTCAAACAGAGCCCCCACAGTCAAACTCTAAGTTTGGTGTTGGGAGGCCACAACCAACTTCTAAGTTTGGTGTTAAACCCCCACATTCAAACTCTAAGTTTGGTGTTGGAAGGTTCCAACATTGCTCTTAGTATCTGTGAGGCTCCATGAGGGCCCACTGTCAAGCTACTGATATTAAAGAAGCGCTTGTTGGGAGGCAACCCAATGTTATATTTATCTATTTTCCTTTGTTATTTTATATAGGTTGATGATCATGGGAAGTCACAAAATCAATTGAAAAAGCAAAAACAGCATGAAAAACAGAAAGAAAAACAGCACACCCTGGAGGAAAACTTGCTGGCGTTTATACGCCAGTAAGGGTAGCAAATGGGCGTTTAACGCCCAGTCTGGCACCATTCTGGGCATTTAACGCCAGAAAGGGGCACCAGATTGGCGTTAAACGCCAGGAAGGGGCAAGAAGCTGGTGTTAAACGCCAGAAATGGGCACCAGCCCGGCGTTTAACGCCAGAATTGGCATAAGGGAGCATTTTTGCTCGCCACTTGGTGCAGGGATGAATTTTCCTTGACACCTCAAGATCTGTGGACCCCACAGGATCCCCACCTACCCCACCACTCTCTCTCTTCTCTTCACCCATTCACCAATCACCTCAACACCTCTTCCCCAAAACCCCTCACCTATCATATCCCACTATTCTCTTCACCACTCACATCCACCCTTCATAAAACCCCACCTACCTCACCATTCAAATTCAAACCACTTTCCCTCCCAAACCCACCCATAATGGCCGAACCATACAACCCCTCTCCACTCCTATATAAACCCATCTTTACTCCTTCATTTTCACACAACCTAAACACTACTACTCCCTCTTGGCCAAACCATAAAGCCACCTCCATCTCCTCTATTTCTTCTTCTTATACTCTCTTCTTTCTTCTTTTGCTCGAGGACGAGCAAACCTTTTAAGTTTGGTGTGGTAAAAGCATTGCTTTTTGTTTTTCCATAACCATTTATGGCATCTAAGGCCGGAAAAACCTCTAGAAAGAGGAAAGGGAAGGCAAATGCTTCCACCTCCGAGTCATGGGAGATGGAGAGATTCATCTCAAGGGTGCATCAAGACCACTTCTATGAAGTTGTGGCCAAGAAGAAGGTGACCCCTGAGGTCCCTTTCAAACTCAAAAAGGGTCAACTTTGATCAAAGGTTGGACCAAGTCCTCATAGACATTTGTGAAGAGGGCGCTCAATGGAAGAGAGATTTAAGAGAGAAGCCGGTTCAACTAAGAAGGCATGACCTCAAGCCCATCACCAAGAAAGGGGTGGAGAAAATAAGAGAACCTCATCAAGAGCATGAGGAAATTCCTCATCATGAAATCCCTGAGATGCCTCAAGGGATGCACTTTCTTCCACAAAACTATTGGGAGCAAATCAACACCTTCCTAGGAGAATTGAGTTCCAACATGGGACAACTAAGGGTGGAGCACCAAGAACATTCCATCATCCTCCATGAAATTAGAGAAGACCAAAGAGCCATGAGGGAGGAGCAACAAAGGCAAGGAAGAGACATTGAGGAGCTCAAGCACTCCATAAGATCTTCAAGAGGAAGAACAAGCCGCCATCACTAAGGTGGACCCGTTCTTTAATCTCCTTGTTGGCTCTTGAAAGAATGATGAAAAAGGAGACATGTTACTGAGGATCTGAAAAATCATAAAAATGATTCTTGAAGCAAGAAAAAGCAGTGAATACAAAAAAAAGAGAGAAAAAAAATAATAAAGTCATGATCCAAGGCAAAAAGAGTGTGTTTAAGAACCCTGGACACCTCTAATTGGGGACTCTAGCAAAGCTGAGTCACAATCTGAAAAGGTTCACCCAGTTATGTGTCTGTGGCATGTATGTATCTGGTGGTAATACTGGAAGACAGAGTGTTTTGGGCCACGGCCAAGACTCATAAAGTAGCTGTGTTCAAGAATCATCATACTTAACTAGGAGAATCAATAACACTATCTAGATTCTGAGTTCCTATAGAAGCCCATCATTCTGAATTTCAAAGGATAAAGTGAGATGCCAAAACTGTTCAGAGGCAAAAAGCTAAAAGGCCCGCTCATCTAATTAATACTGATCTTTATAGATGTTTTTGGAATTCATTGCATATTCTCTTCTTTTTATCTTATTTTATTTTTACTTGCTTGGGGACAAGCAACAATTTAAGTTTGGTGTTGTGATGAGCGGATAATTTATACGCTTTTTGGCATTGTTTTTAGTATGTTTTTAGTATGTTTTAGTTAGTTTTTATTATATTTTTATTTGTTTTTAGTTAAAATTCACTTTTCTGGACTTTACTATGAGTTTGTGTGTTTTTCTGTGATTTCAGGTATTTTCTGACTGAAATTGAGGGACCTAAGCAAAAATCTGATTCAGAGGTTGAAAAGGACTGTAGATGCTGTTGGATTCTGACCTCCCTGCACTTGAAGTGGATTTTCTGGAGCAACAGAAGCCCAATTGGTGCGCTCTCAACTGCGTTGGAAAGTAGACATCCTGGGCTTTCCAGAAATATATAATAGTCCATAATTTGTCCGAGATTTGATGGTCCAAACAGGCGTTCCAAGTCAGCTCAAGAATTCTGGCGTAAAACGCCGGAACTGGCACAAGAATGGGAGTTAAACGCCCAAAGTGGCACAAAAGCTGGCGTTTAACTCCAAGAAGAGCCTCTACACGAAAATGCTTCAATGCTCAGCCCAAGCACACACCAAGTGGGCCCGGAAGTGGATTTTTATGTCATTTACTCATCTTTGTAAACCCTAAGCTACTAGTTCTCTACAAATAGGATCTTTTGCTATTGTATTAGACATCTGGGTAGCTATCTTTGAATAGTCTTATGCTATCTTAGATCATGGGGGCTGGCCTCTCGGCCATGTCTAGACCTTGTTCTTATGTATTTTCAACGGTGGAGTTTCTACACACCATAGATTAAGGTGTGGAGCTCTGCTGTACCTCGAGTATTAATGCAATTACTATTGTTCTTCTATTCAATTCAGCACTCATCATCATTCTCACCTATGAACGTGTGCCTGATAACCACCTCCGTTCTACCTTAGATTGAGTGGATATCTCTTGGATTTCTTAACCGGAATCTTCGTGGTATAAGCTAGAATTGATGGCGGCATTCAAGAGAATCCAGAAGGTCTAAACTTTGTCTGTGGTATTTTGAGTAGGATTCAAGGATTGAATAACTGTGATGAGCTTCAAAATCACAATTGTGGGGCGTTAGTGACAGACACAAAAGAATCACTGGATTCTATTCCGACATGATCGAGAACCGACAGCTAAATAGCCGTGCTGTGACAGAGCGCGTTGAACATTTTCACTGAGAGGACGGGACTGTAGCCATTGACAATGGTGATGCCCAACAACAACTTGCCATGGAAAGGAGTAAGAAGGATTGGATGAAGACAATAGGAAAGCAGAGAGACAGAAGGGACAAAGCATCTCCATACGCTTAACTGAAATTCTCACCAATGAATTACATAAGTATCTCTATCTTTATTTTATGCTTTATTCATAAATCATCTATAACCATTTGAATCTCCCTGACTGAGATTTACAAGATGACCATAGCTTGCTTCATACCAACAATCTCCATGGGATCAACCCTTACTCGCGTAAGGTTTATTACTTGGACGACCCAGTGCACTTGCTGGTTAGTTGTGCGAAGTTGTGATAAAGAGTTGAGATTGCAATTGTGCGTACCATGTTGATGGCGCCATTGATGATCACAATTTTGTGCACCACCAAGCACACACCAAGTGGGCCCCAGAAGTGGATTTCTACACTATCTATCTTAGTTTACTCATTTTTTGTAAACCTAGGTTACTAGTTGAGTATAAAAACTACTTTTAGAGAATTATTTTGTACCTCATGACATTTTACATCTGAATTTGTATTTTGACGGCATGAGTCTCTAAACCACACGGTTGGGGGTGAGGAGCTCTGTTGTGTTTCGATGAATTAATGCAATTACTTCTGTTTTCTATTCAATCACGCTTGTTTGGATTCTAAGATATTCATTCGCACTTCAGCATGATGAATGTGATGATCCATGACACTCATCACCATTCTCAACTTATGAACGAGGCCTGACAACCACTTCCTTTCTCCCTTAGATTGAGTGTGTATCTCTTAGGTTCCTGGCTCACGAGTTTGATTACTTCTCCTGACAACAGAGGGTTCAAATCCGTGAAACCAGAGTCTTCATGGTATAAGCTAGAATCAATTGGCGGCACTCCTGAGATCCAGAAAGTCTAAACCTTGTCTGTGGTATTCCGAGTAGGATCTGGGAAGGGGTGACTGTGACGAGCTTCAAACTCACAAATGCCGGGCGCAGTGACAGTGTGCAAAAGGATCAGTGGATTCTATTCTAGCACGAGTGAGAACCGACATGATTAGCCATGCGGGAAACCGTAGAGGACCTTTTTCACTAAAAGAATGGATGGTAGCCATTGACAACGGTGATCCATCAACATACAGCTTGCCATGGAAGGAACCTTGCGTGCGTGAAGAAGACAACAGTAGGAAGCAGAGATTCAGAAGATAGAGCATCTCCAAAACCTCAACCTGTTCCTCATTACTGAATCACTAGTACTTTTTATTCCATGTTATTTACTCTCCATAAACAAAATAATTTTTATCATTAATCTCTTGACTAAGAGTTACAATATAACCATAGCTTGCTTCAAGCTGACAATCTCCGTGGGATCGACCCTTACTCACGTAAGGTATTACTTGGACGACCCAGTACACTTGCTGGTCAGCTGCACGAAGTTGTGTATCATGATTTTGTGTAACAAGTTTTTGGTGCTGTTGCCGGGAATTGTTCGAGTTTGAACAACTGATGGTTTATTTTGTTACTTATATTAGGAAAAATTTGTCTTTTTGGTTTAGAGTCTTTTACTTTCTTCTCAAAATTTTTTTTTTCAAAAATATTATTTTTCTTCATTAATTTTTAATTTTTCTTTGAGTCTAGTTTCATATTTTAAGTTTGGTGTCAATTGCATATTTATAATTTCCTTCATAATTTTCGAATTGCATGGTCTTATTTTTCTTTATTTTTTCGAATTTGTGTTCATTGTTCTTTCCTAATCTTCAAGTTGTTCTTGCTTATTTTTCTTGTTTGAGTTTTTCTTGTTTTGTGTTTTTCCTTGTTTTTCTTGTGATTTTCGAAAAAGTTCCAAAAGATTTTTCAAGAAAATACCTTTTCTTTCATAACTCAGTTGGTTAGAGCATTGGCTTATGTTTTTGGTATCTTCTTTTCAAAAATAATTTTTCTTTGATTAAATCTTGTGTTAAATTTTAAGTTTGGTTTTCTATTGTTAGTTTTTCTTTAGTTTTCGAAAATTTTATTTTGGTTTTCTAAAAATTTTAAGTTTGGTGTTCTTTCTTTATGTTCTTGAATTCTTTGACTCTTTGAATTTTGTTATTCGTGTTCTTGTGAATCTTCAAAGTGTTCTTGAGTCTTGTATGTGTTTTAATCTTAAAATTTTTAAGTTTGGTGTCCCTTGGTATTTTCCTCCAAAAATTTTTGAAAAATAACGGTGCCAGATCTAAAAATTTTAAATCTTGTGTCTTTTGTGTGTTTTTCTCTTTCATCATAAAATTCAAAAATAAAAAATATCTTCCCTAACTAATTTTAAGCAAAAATTCGAAAATTTTAATCAAAATTTCAGATTTCAATTTCAAAATTTTATCTTATCATATCTTAGTTGTCAAGTTTTCAAAAATCATATCTTTTTCAAATCTCTTCTCTTATTTATTTTCTTACAAGTATCTTCAATTTTAAGACATATCTTTCTCAAATCTCCTTAGATAATTGAGTATTTTAGTTTCCAATTTTCTTTTATTTATTTTTCTAATTTTCGAACTTACATTTAATTTTTCATTTATTCTATTTTATTTTCCTTTTAATTTCGGTATTTTAAAAAAAATCTAAATAAATAAATAATATTTTTATCTCCAATCTACATCATCTCCCTTTCTCCATCATGGACCTAAGTGGAAATGAACAGTCCAGATGGACTCTGTGGTCATATGCTAACCCCACTACTGCTTCATATGGGAGTAGTATCTGTATACCCTCCATCGGAGTCAGTAGTTTTGAGTTGAATCCTCAACTCATTATCATGGTGCAGCAAAATTGCCAGTATTCCGGTCTTTCACATGAAGAACCTACTGAGTTTTTGGAATAGTTCTTGCAAATTGCTGACACAGTACATGATAAGGAAGTAGATCATGATGTCTACAGATTATTACTGTTTCCATTTGCTGTAAAAGACCAAGCTAAGAGGTGGTTAAATAACCAACCTAAGGCTAGCATAAGAACATAGAAACAGTTGTCAGACAAATTCCTGAATCAATATTTCCCTCCTAAGAGGATGACACAGCTAAGGCTGGACATCCAAGGCTTTAAACAAGAGGATAATGAATCCCTTTACAACGCCTGGGTGAGGTACAGAGAGATGCTAAGGAAATGCCCCTCTGAAATATTTTTAGAGTGGGTGCAATTAGACATCTTCTATTACGGGCTTACAGATAAAGCTCAGATATCTCTAGACCACTCAGCTGATGGATCTATACACATGAGAAAAATAATTGAAGAGTCTCAAGAGCTCATTGATACAGTCGCTAGAAATTAGCATCTATACTTAAGCAGTGAGTCCTCCATGAAAGAAGAGGCTAAAGCAGTATCCACTGAACTTAGTCTTCCAGAACAAGTTGCTAAACTTAATCAGCAATTACTTTTTCTAACAACATAGTTAGTAGAAGTTAAAGAGATGCTACAAGACACTCAAAATGCTAACAAGAATATGGAAGCACAATTGGATCAGATAAGACAGCAATTATCTAAACAAATAACAGAAGAGTGCCAAGCTGTTCATTTGGGAGTGGAAAAATATTAAATGCCTCAACTTAAAGCAGCAGAAAGCCAAGAAAAGAACAACTAGCAGAGGATGAGCAAACTGCTACCCAAAATCCCTCTGAGGACATTAAGAACCCAGAGAGGAATGCTTCTCGCATTCAAACACCAGGAAAGGGTGAAAAACTGGCGTTAAACGCCCAATGGACTCCTAGTTCTGGCGTTCAAACGCCAGAAAAAAGGGAAAAATTGGCATTAAACACCCAAACCATGTTTAGTTCTAGAGTTCAAACGCCAGAAAAAGGTGGGAATCTGGCGTTAAACGCCAACCCAGCTCCTAATCCTAGCGTTCAAATGCCAATGAGGGATTAGACACTTGCAAGTGCTGATAGTAACCCCTCTAAGAGGGCTTCTCCAACCACCTCTGTAGGAAATAAACCTGCAGCAACTAAGGTTGAAAAATACAATGCCAAGATGCCTTATCCTCAGAGACTCCGCCAAGCGGAACAGGATAAACAATTTGCCCGCTTTGCAGACTATCTCAGGACTCTTGAAATCAAGATTCCATTTGTAGAGGCACTTGAGCAAATACCCTCTTATGCTAAGTTCATGAAAGAGATCTTAAGTCATAAGAGTGATTGAAGAGAAAATGAAAAAGTTTTTCTCGCTGAAGAATGCAGTGCAGTCATTCTAAAAAGCTTACTAGAGAAGCTTAAGGATCCCGGAAGCTTTACGATACCGTGCACATTAGAGGGTACTTGTACCAAGACAGCTCTATGCAATCTTGGGGCAAGTATCAACCTAATCCCTGCATCCACTATCAGAAAGCTTAGCTTGACTGAAGAGGTCAAACCAACTCGGATCTGTCTTCAACTTGTTGATGGCTCAATTAAATATCCATCAGGCGTAATTGAGGCCATGATTGTCAAGGTTGGGCCATTTTCCTATCTCACTGACTTTGTAGTGCTGGAAATGGAGGAGCACAAGAGTTCAACTCTCATTCTAGGAAGACCTTTCCTAGCAACTGGACAAACTCTCATTGATGTTCAAAAAGGGGAATTAACCCTGAGAGTCAATGAGGATGAGTTTAAGTTGAATGTTGTCAAAGCTATGCAGCATCCAAACACATCAAGTGACTGCATGAGTGTTGATATTATTAACTCCCTCGTGGAGGAGGTCAATATGGCTGAGAGTCTCGAATCAGAGCTAGAGAACATCTTTAAAGATGTTCAGCCTGATATAGAGGAACCAGAGGAATTAAAAAAACCTCTAAAAACTCTTCAGGAAGAGGAGAAACCTCCTAAACCCAAGCTCAAACCACTACCACCATCATTGAAATATGCATTTTTGGGAGAAGGTGACACTTTTCCTGTAATCATAAGCTCTGCTTTAGAGCCATAGGAAGAGAAAGCACTAATTCAGGTGCTAAGGACACAAAAGACAGCTCTTGGGTGGTCCATAAGTGATCTTAAAGGCATTAGCCCAGCCAGATGCATGCACAAGATCCTCTTGGAGGATAATGCTAAGCTAGTGGTACAACCACAAAGGTGGCTAAATCCAGCCATGAAGGAGGTGGTGCAGAAAGAGGTCACTAAATTACTAGAGGCTGGGATCATTTATCCCATTTCTGATAGCCCCTGGGTGAGTCCTGTCCAAGTTGTACCCAAAAAGGGAGGCATGATAGTGGTTCATAATGAAAAGAATGAACTAGTTCCTACAAGAACAGTTACAGGGTGGCGTATGTGTATTGACTACAGAAGGCTCAATACAGCCACCAGAAAGGATCATTTTCCTTTACCATTCATAGACCAGATGCTAGAAATACTAGCAGGCCATGACTATTACTGCTTTTTGGATGGCTATTCAGGATATAACCAAATTGCAGTAGATCCTCAGGATCAAGAAAAAATAGCACTCACATGTCCATCTGGAGTATTTGCCTATAGAAGGATGCCTTTTGGTTTGTGCAATGCACCTGCAACCTTTCAGAGGTGCATGCTCTCCATCTTCTCTGATATGGTAGAGAAATTTCTGGTAGTCTTCATGGATGACTTCTCAGTATTTGGAGACTCATTCAACTCCTGTTTTAACCATTGATGAGCGGATAATTTATACGCTTTTTGGCATTATTTTTAGGTAGTTTTTAATAGGATCTAGCTACTTTTAGGGATGTTTTTATTGGTTTTATGCAAAATTCAAATTTTTGGACTTTACTATGAGTTTGTGTGTTTTTCTGTGATTTCAGGTATTTTTTGGCTGAAATTGAGGGACCTGAGCAAAAATCTGATAGGAGGCTGACAAAGGACTGCTGATGTTGTTGGATTCTGACCTCCCTGCACTCGAAATGGATTTTCTGGAGCTAGAGAACTCCAAATAGCGTGCTCTCAAAATACTTGGAAAGTAGACATCCAGAGCTTTCCAACAATATATAATGGTCCATACCTTGTTGGTGCACGAAATTGTGATCATCAATGGCGCCATCAACATGGTACGCTCAATTGCAATCTCAATTATTTATCACAACTTCGCACAACTAACCAGCAAGTGTACCTGGTCGTCCAAGTAATAAACCTTACGCGAGTAAGGGTCGATCCCACGGAGATTGTTGGTATGAAGCAAGCTATGGTCACCTTGTAAATCTTAGTCAGGCAAACTCAAATGGTTATGGATGATGAATAAAACATAAAGATAAAGATAGAGATACTTATGTAATTCATTGGTAAGAATTTCAGATAAGCATACGGAGATGCTTTGTCCCTTCCGTCTCTCTGCTTTCCTACTGTCTTCATCCAATCCTTCTTACTCCTTTCCATGGCAAGCTGTATGTAGCGTTTCACTGTTGTCAGTGGCTACCTCCCATCCTCTCAGTGAAAATGTTCAACGCACCCTGTCACGGCACGGCTATCCATCTGTCGGTTCTCAATCAGGCCGGAATAGAATCCAGTGATTCTTTTACGTCTGTCACTAACGCCCCGCCCTCAGGAGTTTGAAGCACGTCACAGTCATTCAATCATTGAATCNNNNAAGCTGAATTGAATAGAAGAATAATAGTAATTGCATTAATACTCGAGGTACAGCAGAGCTCCACACCTTAATCTATGGTGTGTAGAAACTTCACCGTTGAAAATACATAAGAACAAGGTCTAGGCATGGCCGAGAGGCCAGCCCCCAAAACGTGATCAAAAGATTCAAAGATCTAAGGATGAAAATACAATAGTAAAAGGTCCTATTTGTAGAGAACTAGTAGCCTAGGGTTTACAAAGATGAGTAAATTACATAAAAATCCACTTCCGGGCCCACTTAGTGTGTGCTTGGGCTGAGCATTGAAGCATTTTCGTGTAGAGACTTCTCTTGGAGTTAAACGCCAGCTTTTGTGCCAGTTTGGGCGTTTAACTCCCATTCTTGTGCCAATTTCGGCATTTAACGCCGGGCAGTTTTGAGCTGATTTGGAACGTCGGTTTGGGCCATCAAATCTCGGACAGGGAGGTCAGAATCCAACAGCATATGCAGTCCTTTTCAGCCTCTGAATCAGATTTTTGCTCAAGTCCCTCAATTTCAGCCAGAAAATACCTAAAATCACAGAAAAACACTCAAACTTATAGTAAAGTCCAGAAAAGTGAATTTTAACTAAAAACTAATAGAAATATACTAAAAACTAACTAAAACACACTAAAAACATACTAAAAACAATGCCAAAAAGCGTATAAATTATCCGCTCATCACTTGTTCGAGAATAGATGATGCAAACTGGCGTTCAACGCCAGTTCCATGCTGCATTCTGGAGTAAAACACCAAAAACACGTCACAAACCAGAGTTAAACACCAAAAACACGTTACAACTTGGCGTTTAACTCCAAGAGAAGTCTCTGCACGTGTAAAGCTCAAGCTCATCCCAAGCACACACCAAAGTGGGCCTTGGAAGTGGATTTCTGCATTTAGACTTATTTCTGTAAACCCTAGTAACTAGTTTAGTATAAATAGTACTTTTTACTATTGTACTAGGCGTCAAGTCTTTTGACCACATCTTGGTTTCGTATTTTATCTTAGCATCCATCTTTGGACATTTAGTTCTTAGGCTTTGGGGGCTGGCCATTCGGCCATGCCTGAACCTTGATCACTTATGTATTCTCAACGGTGGAGTTTCTACACACCATAGATTAAGGTGTGGAACTCTGCTGTACCTCGAGTTTTAATGCAATTACTACTATCTTTTATTCAATTCAGCTTATCCTTATTCTAAGATATTCATTGAACTTCAACTTGACGGATGTGATGATCCGTGACACTCATTATCATCCATCCTTATGAACACGTGATTGACAACCAATTCCGTTCTACCTTAGAACGAGCGCATATCTCTTGGATTCCTTGATCAGAATCTTCGTGGTATAAGCTAGAATTGTTGGCGGCCATTCCTGAGAATCCGGAAAGTCTAAACCTTGTCTGTGGTATTCCGAGTAGGATTCAGGGATTGAATGGCTGTGACGAGCTTCAAACTCGTGATTGTTGGGCGTGATGACAAACGCAAAAGAATCAATGGATTATATTCCGACATGATCGAGAACCGACAGATGATTAGCCGTCCTGTGACAAGAGCATTTGGACCTTTTTCACTGAGAGGATGGGAAGTAGCCATTGACAATGGTGATGCGCTACATACAGCTTGCCATGGAAAGGAGTATGAAGGATTGAAAGTAAGAAACCAGTATGTTGTAGAGATTCAACAGGGATGAAGTATCTCCATACATTTATTTAAAATTTCCACCAATGATTTACATAAGTATTTCTATCTTTATTTTATGTTTTATTTATTATTATATTTGAAAACTCCATAATCATTTGAATCAGCCTAACTGAGATCTACAAGATGACCATAGCTTGCTTCATACCAACAATCTCTGTGGGATCAACCCTTACTCACGTAAGGTTTATTACTTGGACAACCCAGTGCACTTGCTGGTTAGTTATACAAAGTTGTGACAAAGTGTGATTCAAGTTTGAGAGCGCTACCAAGTCTTTGGCGCCATTGTTGATGATCATAATTTCGTGCACCAAGTTTTTGGTGCCGTTGCTGGGATTGTTCGAGTTTGGACAACTGACGGTTCATCTTGTTGCTCAGATTAGGTAATTTTCTTTTTGTTTTATTTTCAAAAATTTTTCAAAAATCTTTCAAAAAAGATAATACAAAAAATCGATAAAATCATAAAAACCAAAAATATTTTGTGTTTCTTTTTTTAGTCTTGTGTCATGTTTTAAGCTTGGTGTCTATTGCATGTTCATCTTTTTCTTGCATTTTTCGAAAATTCATGCATTGTATTCTTCATGATCTTCAAGTTGTTATTGACAAGTCTTCTTGTTTATTCTTTAAATTTTCTTGTTTTGTGTTTTTTGTTGTTTTTCATGTGCATTCTTGCATTCATAGTGTCTAAGCGTGAAAAATTTCTAAGTTTGGTGTCTTGCATGTTTTTCTTTTCTTGAAATTTTTTTCAAAAATATGTCTTGATGTTCATCTTGATATTCAAAGTGTTCTTGTTGTTCATCTTGACATTCATAGTGTTCTTGCATGCATAATGTGTTTTGATTCATAATTTTCATGTGGGGAGTCATTTTTGTTGTTTTTCTCTCTCCTCATTAAAAAAATCAAAAAATCAAAAAATTATCTTTTCCTTAATTTTCTCATAAATTTCAAAAATTTGAGTTGACTTAGTCAAAATTTTTTAAAACTTAGCTATTTCTTATAAGTCAAGTCAAATTTGCAATTTTAAAAATCTTATCTTTTCAAAACTTTTTCATAAAAATCAAATCTTTTTCATTTTTCTTTTATGATTTTCGACAATTTGAAAATATTTTTCCAAAATCTTTTCTTATCTTTATTTCATGATTTTCAAAAACTTTACTAACAATTAATGTAATTGATTCAAAAATTTGAAGTTTGTTACTTTCTTGTTAAGAAAGGTTCAATCTTTAAATTCTAGAATCATATCTTTTAGTTTCTTGTTAGTCAAGTAATTAATTTTAATTTTAAAAATCAAATCTTTTTCAACCATATCTTTTCTATCATATCTTTTTATCATATCTTTTTAATCATATCTTTTTCAAAAATTTGATTTCAAAATATCTTTTCTAACTTCTTATCTTTTCAAAATTGAATTTCAAATCTTTTTCAACTAACTAGTTGACTTTTTGTTTGTTTTAACTATTTCTTATCTTTTTCAGAACCACCTAACTACCTTCCTCCTCTCTAATTTTCGAAAATTCCTCCCTCTTTTTCAAAACTTTCTTAATTAACTAATTGTTTCAAATTTTAATTTTAATTTTGATTTTTCTCTTAATTTTCAAAAATCACTAACCCTTTTTTAAAATTAATTTTCGAAATTCTCTCCCTCTTATTTTCTTCCATTTATTTATTTATTTACTAACACTTCTCTTCATCTCAAGAATTCGAACCTATCTTCCCCCTTGTGTTTGGATTCTTAACTCTTTTCCTTCTTCTATTCCTTTCTTCTTCTACTAACATAAAGGAATCTCTATACTGTGACATAGAGGATTCCTCTTCCTTTTCTGTTCTCTTCTTTTTCATATGAGCAGGAATAAGGAAAAAGGCATTCTTGTTGAAGCTGATCCTGAACCTGAAAGGACTCTGAAGAGGAAATTGAGAGAAGCTAAAATACAACAATCTAGAGACAACCTTACTAAAATTTTTGAACAAGAAAAGGATATGGCAACCGAACCCAACAACAATAATGCAAGGAGGATGCTTGGTGACTATACTACACCGACTTCCAAGTTTGATGGAAGAAGCATCTCAATCCCTACCATTGGAGCAAACAATTTTGAGCTGAAACCTCAACTAGTTGCTCTAATACAACAAAACTGCAAGTTCCATGGACTTTCATTAGAAGATCCCTATCAGTTTTTAACTGAGTTCTTGCAAATTTGTGAGATTGTTAAGACTAATGGAGTAGATCCTGAAGTCTACAGGCTCATGCTTTTCCCTTT
This sequence comes from Arachis duranensis, assembly GCF_000817695.3. Lineage (NCBI taxonomy): Eukaryota > Viridiplantae > Streptophyta > Magnoliopsida > Fabales > Fabaceae > Arachis > Arachis duranensis. Next base: position 79,136,192 of record NC_029776.3, on the reverse strand, counting down.
TGCTATAAAAGACAGAGCTAGAACATGGTTGGACTCACAACCTAAAGATAGCCTGGACTCCTGGGATAAGCTGGTCACGGCCTTCTTGGCTAAGTTCTTTCTTTCTCAAAAGTTGAGCAAGCTTGGAGTGGATGTTCAGACCTTCAAATAAAAAGAAGGTGAATCCCTCTATGAAGCTTGGGAAAGATACAAACAGATGACCAAAAGGTGTCCTTCTGACATGCTTTTAGAATGGACCATTTTGGATATATTCTATTATGGTCTATCTGAATTCTCTAAGATGTCACTGGACCATTCTACAGGTGAATCTATTCACCTAAAGAAAATGCCTGCAGAAGCTCAATAACTCATTGACATAGTTGCAAATAACCAGTTCATGTACACTTCTGAGAGGAATTCTGTGAATAATGGGACGCCTCAAAGGAAGAGAGTTCTTGAAATTGATGCTCTGAATGCCATATTGGCTCAGAACAAAATGTTGACTCAGAAAGTCAACATGATTTCTCAAAGTCTGAATGGATGCCAAAATGTATCCAACAGTACTAAAGAGGCATCTTCTAAAGAAGAAGCTTATGATTCTGAGAACCCTGCAATAGCAGAGGTAAATTACATGGGTAAACCTTATGGAAGCACCTATAATTCATCATGGAGAAATCATCCAAATTTCTCATGAAAGGATCAACAAAAGCCTCAACAAGGCTTTAATAATGGTGGAAGAAATAGGCTCAGCAACAGCAAGCCTTTTCCATCATCTTCTCAGCAACAGATAGAGAATCCTGAGCAGAGTACCTCTAACTTAGCAAACATAGTATCTGATCTGTCTAAGGCCACTTTAAGTTTCATGAGTGAAACAAGGTCCTCCATAAAAAATTTGGAGGCACAAGTAGGCCAGCTGAGTAAGAAAGTCACTGAAACTCCTCCTAGTACTCTCCCAAGCAATACTGAAAAGAATCCAAAAAGAGAGTGCAATGCCATTGATTTAATCAAAATGGCCGAACCTAGAGAGGAAGGGGAGGACGTGAATCCCAATGAGGAAGACCTCATGGGACGTCTCCCAGACAAGAAGGAGTTCCTTATTAAGGACCTAAAGGAATCTGAGGCTCATATAGAGACCATAGAGATCCCATTAAACCTCCTTCTGCCATTCATGAGCTCTGAAGACTATTCTTCCTCTGAAGAGGATGAAGACGTAACTGGAGAGCAAGTTGCTCAATATCTAGGAGCCATTATGAAGCTGAATGCCAAGTTGTTTGGTAATGAGACTTGGGAAGGTGAACCCCCTTGCTCATTAGTGAACTAGATACATGGGTTCAGCAAACTCTACCTCAAAAGAAACAAGATCCTGGTAAATTCTTAATACCCTGTACCATAGGCACCATGACCTTTGATAAGGCTCTGTGTGACCTAGGGTCAGGCATAAATCTTATGCCACACTCTGTAATGGAGAAGCTGGGGATCATTGAGGTACAACCTGCCGCATTCTCATTAGAGATGGCAGACAGATCACAAAGACAAGCTTATGGATTAGTAGAGGATGTGTTAGTAAAGGTTAAAGGCCTATACATCCCTACTGATTTCATAATCTTAGACACTAGGAAGGAGGAGGATGAATGCATCATCCTTGGAAGACCCTTCCTAGCCAAAGCAGGAGCTGTGATTGATATTGACAGAGGAAAGCTAGTCCTTCAATTAAATGGGGACTACCTTATGTTTAAAGCTCAAGGATCTTCTTCTGCAACCATGGAGAGGAAGCATGAAAAGCTTCTCTCAATACAGAGTCAAACAACACCCCCACAATCAAACTTTGAGTTTGGTATTGGGAGGCCACAACCAAACACTAAGTTTGGTGTTAAACCCCCACATTCAAACTCTAAGTTTGGTGTTGGGAGTCGACAACATTGACTTGATCACCTGTGAGGCTCCATGAGAGCCTACTGTCAAGCTAGTGACATTAAAGAAGCGCTTATTGTGAGGCAACCCAATTTTTATTTATCTAATTCTATTTTTATTTTTATTGTTCTTTTATGTTTTATTAGGTTCATGATCATGTGGAGTCACAAAACAAATACTAAAATTAAAAATAGAATAAAAAACAGCAGAAGAAACAGCACACCCTGGAGGAAGGGCATACTGGCATTTAAACGCCAGTAAGGAGCATCTGACTGGCGTTCAATGCCAGAACAGAGCATGAATCTGGCGTTGAACACCAGAAACATGCAGCAATCTGGTGTTTAAATGCCAGGATTGCACCTTGAGGAAAGCTAGCGTTAAACGCCAGAAGCAAGCATGGAACTGGCGTTCAACGCTAGAAACATGTTGGAGACTGGCGTTAAACGCCCAAAACAAGCATAGAGCTGGCGTTTAATGCCCGAAACAAGCATCAATCTGGCGTTAAACGCCAGGATTGCATGCAGAGGGTGTTTTACATGCCTAATTGGTGCAGGGATGATAAATCCTTGACACATTAGGATCTGTGGACCCCACAGGATCATCTCAGGATTTGTGGACCCCACAGGATCCCTACCTACCTCAACTCACCCTCTCTCTCTTTTTCACACAATCCAATAAACACTCTTCCCCAAAACCCTTTACCAATCAACTCAATCTCTCTTCCTAATTACCCTTTCACCACTCACATCCATCCACTCTTCCCTATAAACCCCACCTACCTTCAAAATTCAAAATTTCTTTCCCACCCAAACCCACCCTAAATGACCAAACCCCATTCCCTCTCCATCCACTATATAAACCCCTTCATCCTTCTTCATTTTCACACACCACTACCCTCTCTTCTCCCCCTTGGCCGAATACACATCTCTCTCCCTCTTCTCCATATATTCTTCTTCTTCTTCATCTATTCTTTCTTTTCTTTGCTCGAGGACGAGCAACATTCTAAGTTTGGTGTGGTAAAAGTATATCTTTGTGTTTTTTCATAACCATTGATGGCACCTAAGGCCAGAGAAACCTCAAGAAAGAGGAAAGGGAAGGTAATTGCTTCCACCTCTGAGTCATGAGAGATGGAGAGATTCATCTCAAGGGTCCATAGCTCAGTAGTAGAATATTTGACTGCACATCAAGAGAGCCCACTCATGGACCTCAACAGGAGCATGAGGAATTCCCTCATCAAGAAATCTCTGAGATACCTCAGGAGATACTTTTCCTCCACACAATTATTGGGAGCAACTAAGGATAGGAGCACCAAAATCACTAGGGATCAGGCAACAGAGGCAAGGAAGAGACATAGAGGAGCTCAAAGGACACCATTGGGCCTTCAAGAAGAAGACGCCACCCTCACTAAGGTGGACTCATTCCTTAACTTCCTTGTTCTTATCTCTCTGTTTTTTCAGTTTTTAAGCTTCATGTTTGTCTATGTTTGTATCTTTACTACATGATCATTAGTATTTAGTAACGATGTCTTAAGGCTATGAATAATTCCATGAATCCATCACCTTTCTTAAATGAAAAATGTTTTTAATACAAAAGAACAAGAAGTACATGAGTTTCGAATTCATCCTTGAAATTAGTTTAATTATATTGATGTAGTGACAATACTTTTTGTTTTCTAAATGAATGCTTGAACAGTGCTTGTTTTTTATCTTGTTGTTTATGAATGTTAAAATTGTTGGCTCTTGAAAGAATGATGAACAAGAGAAATGTTATTGATGATCTGAAAAATCATAAAATTGATTCTTGAAGCAAGAAAAAGCCGTGAAGAAGAAAGCTTGCGGAAAAAAAGTGGCGAAAAAAATAATATTTTTAGAAAGAAAAAGAAAAAGCAGGCAGAAAAAGCCAATAGCCCTTAAAACCAAAAGGCAAGGGTAACAAGGATCCAAGGCTTTGAGCATCAATGGATAGGAGGGCCCAAGGAAATAAATCCAGGCCTAAGCGGCTAAATCAAGCTGTCCCTAACCATGTAATTGTGGCATGCAGGTCCAAGTGAAAAGCTTGAGACTGAGTGGCTAAAGTCGTGATCCAAAGCAAAAAGAGTGTGCTTAAGAGCTCTGGACACCTCTAACTGGGGACTTTAGCAAAGCTGAGTCACAATCTGAAAAGGTTCACCCAGTCATGTGTCTGTGGCATTTATGTATCCGGTGGTAATACTGGAAAACAAAGTGCTTAGGGCCACGACCAAGACTCATAAAAGTAGCTGTGTTCAAGAATCAACAACATACTTAACTAGGAGAATCAATAACACTATCTGAACTCTGAATTCCTATAGATGCCAATCATTCTAAACTTCAAAGGATAAAGTGAGATGCCAAAACTGTTCAGAAGCAAAAGGCTATAAGTCCAGCTCATCTAATTAGAACTAATATTCATTGATATTTTGAGATTTATAGTAAATTCTCTTCTTTTTATCCTTTTTGATTTTCAGTTGCTTAGGGACAAGCAAAAATTTAAGTTTGGTATTGTGATGAGCGGATAATTTATACGCTTTTTGGCATTATTTTTAGGTAGTTTTTAGTAGGATCTAGCTACTTTTAGGGATGTTTTTATTGGTTTTTATGAAAAATTCACATTTCTGGACTTTACTATGAGTTTGTGTTTTTTTCTATGATTTCAGGAATTTTTTGGCTGAAATTGAGGGACCTGAGCAAAAATCTGATAGGAGGCTGACAAAGGACTGCTGATGCTGTTGGATTCTGACTTCCCTGCACCAGAAATGGATTTTCTGTAGTTACAGAACTCCAAATGGCGCGCTCTTAACAAAGTTGGAAAGTAGACATCTAGAGCTTTCCAGCAATATATAATGGTCTATACCTTGTTCGAGCTTAGACGACGCAAACTGGCGTTCAACGCCAGTTCCATGCTGCTTTCTAGAGTAAAACGCCAGAAACACGTCACAAACCAGAGTGAAACGCCAAAAACACGTTACAACTTGGCGTTTAACTCCAAGAGAAGCCTCTGCACGTGTAAAGCTTAAGCTCAGCCCAAGCACACACCAAGGTGGGCCTCGGAAGTGGATTTCTGCATTTACACTTATTTCTGCAAACCCTAGTAACTAGTTTAGTATAAATAGAACTTTTTACTATTGTACTAGGCGTGAAGTCTTTTGACCACATCTTGGTTTTGTCTTTTATCTTAGCATCCATCTTTGGACGTTTAGTTCTTAGACTTTGGGGGCTGGCCATTCGGCCATCCCTGAACCTTGATCACTTATGTATTCTCAACGGTGGAGTTTCTACACACCATAGATTAAGGTGTGGAGCTCTGCTGTTCCTCGAGTTTTAATGCAATTACTACTATCTTTTATTCAATTCAGCTTATCCTTATTCTAAGATATTCGTTGAACTTCAACTTGATGGATGTGATGATCCATGACACTCATCATCATCCATCCTTATGAACGCGTGATTGATAACCACTTCCGTTCTACCTTAGAACGAGCGCATATATCTTGGATTCCTTGATCAGAATCTTCGTGGTATAAGCTAGAATTGTTGGCGGCCATTCCTGAGAATCCGGAAAGTCTAAACCTTGTCTGTGGTATTCCGAGTAGGATTCAGGGATTGAATGGCTGTGACGAGCTTCAAACTCGCGATTGTTGGCCGTGATGACAAACGCAAAAGAATCAATGGATTCTATTCCGACATGATCGAGAACTGACAGATGATTAACTGTGCTGTGACAAGAGCATTTGGACCTTTTTCACTGAAAGGATGGGAAGTAGCCATGGACAATGGTGATACCCTACATACAGCTTGCCATAGAGAGGAGCATGAAGGATTGAAAGTAAGAAAGCAGTATGTTACAGAGATTCAACAGGGATGAAGTATCTCCATACACTTATCTGAAATTTCCACATATGATTTACATAAGTATTTCTATCTTTATTTTATGTTTTATTTATTATTATTTTCAAAAACTCCATAATCATCTGAATCAGCCTAATTGAGATCTACAAGATGATCATAGGTTGCTTCATACCAACAATCTCCGTGGGATCGACCCTTACTCACGTAAGGTTTATTACTTGGAATACCCAGTGCACTTGCTGGTTAGTTGTGCGAAGTTGTGACAAAGTGTGATTTACGTTTGAGAGCGCTACCAAGTCTTTGGCGCCATTGTTGATGATCACAATTTCGTGCACCAACCATCTAGAACTTGTTCTGAAAAGGTGCCAAGAGACTAACCTGGTTTTAAACTGGGAGAAATGTCACTTCATGGTGACTGAAGGAATTGTCCTTGGGCACAAAATTTCGAACAAGGAAATAGAGGTGGATCAAGCTAAGGTAGAGGTAGTTTAAAAATTACCACCACCTGTCAATGTTAAAGCAATCAGAAGCTTTCTGGGGCATGCAGGATTCTATAGGAGGTTTATAAAGAATTTTTCAAAAATTGCAAAACCTCTAAGTAATCTACTAGCTGTTGACACACCATTTGTCTTTGACACAGAGTGTCTGCAAGCGTTTGAGACTCTGAAAGCTAAGCTGGTCAAAGCACCAGTCATTTCTGCACCAAGCTGGACATTACCATTTGAACTAATGTGTTATGCTATTGACCATGCCATTGGTGCAGTATTGGGATAGAGGCATGGCAAGCTTCTGCATGTCATTTATTATGCTAGCCGTGTTTTAAATGATGCACATAAGAATTACACAACCACAGAAAAGGAATTGCTTGTAGTGGTTTATGCCATTGACAAGTTCAGATATTACATAGTAGGTTCAAAAGTGATTGTGTACACTGCCATGCTGCTCTAAAATATCTCCTCACAAAGCAGGATTCAAAACCCAGACTCATAAGATGGGTGTTGCTTCTACAAGAGTTTGATATAGAAATAAGAGACAGAAAAGGGACAGAGAATCAAGTAGCTGATCACCTATCCCGGATAGAACCAGTAGCAAGAGCGTCCCTCCCTCCTACTGAGATCTCTGAAACCTTTCTGGATGAGTAATTGTTTGCCATTCAGAAAGCACTGAGGTTTGCAGACATTGCAAACTATCAAGATTAGTAATGTCAAGCTATTGACAGTAAAGAAGCGCTTATTGGGAGGCAACCCAATCTTATTTATCTCTTTTGATTACTTTTTCATTACATTTTCCATTATTTTTTTATGTTTTCTTTAGGTTGATGATCATGTGGAGTCATAAAAACGGCAGCAGAATTAAAGCGGAATAAAAAACAGCATTAAAAATAGCACACCCTGGAGGAGGAACTTACTGGCGTTTAAACGCCAGTAAGAGTAGCAATCTGGTGTTAAACGCCAGAAACATGCTATAATCTGGCGTTAAACGCCAGAAACAGGCTATAATCTGGCGTTAAACACCAGAAACAGGCTACAGTCTAGTGTTAAATGCTAGAAACAGGCAGCAGTCTGGCATTTAAATGCCAGAATTGTACTCTAAGGGCGTTTTGCACGCCTAAATTGAGCAGAGATGAGAAATCCTTGACCCCTCAGGATCTGTGGACCCTACAGGATCCCCACCTACCCCACCCCTCTCTCTCTCTCCCCCTCACATATCTCTACAACACTCTACCCAAAACACCACTCACCTATCAAATCCTATCCCCTTCCCTATATTCTCTTCACCAATTACCTCCATATCTCTTCCCCAAAAACCCCACCTACCTCACTTTTCAAATTCAAACACTTTTCCCTCCCAAACCCACCCAATTCCATTCGGCCACTCTCCCTCTCTTCCCCTATATATACCCCTCTTCACTCCTTCATTTTTACACATCACAAATACTCTCCTACCCCCTTGGCCGAACCTCTATATCCCTCCATCTCCTCTATTTTCTTCTTCTTCCCCTTCTTTCTTTCTTCTTTTGCTCGAGAACGAGACTCCTTAAGTACTTACGAAGCTACTTTTCGATCACAATTTATTTGCTCAAAGGTAAAAGACAATAATATTGAAGAGATGAGTTTGGAGAGATGCAAACGCTATTTAGAGTGGTTCGGCACAATCCTTGTCCTACGTCCACTTTCTTTCTCAATCGCAATTGAGAAGTTCCACTATTGCCAAGCTTCAAGGTGCTCGCGCAAAACCTTTTACAATCTGAGTACTTAGTTTCTAACACCACACGGTATATGATCACCACTCGTATACTAACCCACTCCACTTAGAGATACCTTTTCTAAGATTTGCCTTGAGTACTTAGTATACCTCTTTGGTATCCTCACCGACTATAGTGTTTATAACTCTTGACTCAACCTTGGAGATCACACTCCAATTTACAAAGTGTACAAGAAAGCAATTCTCAAAGAATTGTTGAGATGAAATGAGTGCTCTCTAGAAGAGTGTGTGATTACAAGTTTAGCACTATTGAACCAATTTATATTACTCTCTCAAATTTGTGTGTTATATCACTTTAAAAATGTGTAGAATGAAAGAATATGAACAAGATAATTTCCAAATACTCAAAACTATGAAATAAGGCTTCAATCCATCCATTTATAGATTTCCCAAACCTTAGAAACGTTGGGGAATTAATGGGATGGAGCATTTATGTCAAAACTAGCCGTTTTTTATGTTTTTGAAATATTTGCATCGATGCATAACACTTTGCATCGATGCAAATGTGCCTTTGATGCTGAAATTTGAATTTTCAGCTAGGTTGCATCGATGCAAACATCTTTGCATCGATGCAACAAGTCGTTGCATGCTTTGCATCGATGCAAGATGAGTGTGCATCGATGCAAACCTTAAAGAATGGCTTAAAATCACTTCAAAATGCTTAGGATTGATCTCAAACTTGTTGGAGTCAATTCCTATGCTTTTGTACCTTTGAAAACAAGTTTTTAAACCTTTTTGGCTAGCATCGAATTTGCAAGATATGCATCAAAACATTTTGTGAGTGTGTGTTGAGAGATTTAGCAATTGGTTCTTAACAAGAAGTTACCTAAGTCCTAAGACTCTATACTTGTCTTCAAATGTTGTGGACTTGAGTTTCTTGTTGTTGTTGTGTTTGCTTTTAACTCTTCATGCTTGTTCATTCAAGTTGTTTGTTGGTTTGTCTTTTCATGTCGTTTGTTGGTTTGTCATTCATCAAAACCTACGAATACAAACTTCGCATACAAGCAACATGATTTACACTTCTTCTTCCCCTTCTTTCTTTTTTCTTTTGCTCGAGGACGAGAAAACCTTTTAAGTTTGGTGTGGTAAAAGCATTGCTTTTTGATTTTCCATAACCATTTATGGCACCTAAGGCCGGAGAAACCTCTAGAAAAAGGAAAGAAAAGGCAAAAGCTTCCACCTCCGAGTCATGGGAGATGGAGAGATTCATCTCAAAGGTCCATCAAGATCACTTCTATGAAGTTTTGGCCAAGAAAAAGCTGATCCCTATGCAATTCAGCTGGAATTGTCATAGAGGAAGACATCCTCTTTGAAGAGGACAAGCCCATCACCAAAGAGAGGATGGAGCAAACAAGAGAGACCACTCATGGACCTCAACAAGAGCTTGAGGAATTCCCTCATCAAAAAATCCCTGAGATGCCTCAAGGGATACATTTTTCTCCACACAACTATTGGGAGCAACTAAGGATAGGAGCACCAAAAGCACTAAGGATGGAGCAATAAAGGCAAGGAAGAGACATTGAGGAGCTCAAGCACTCCATAGGATCTTCAAGAGGAAGAACTAGCCGCCATCACTAAGGTGGACCCGTTCTTTAATTTCCTTGTTCTTATTTTTTCTTGTTTTTGATTTTTATGCTTTATGTGCTATCTATGTTTGTGTCTTCATTACATGATCATTAGTGTCTAGTGTCTATGCCTTAAAGCTATGAATAATGCCATGAATCCTTTACCTCTCTTAAATGAAAAAATGTGCTTAATAACAAAAGAACAAGAAGTACTTGGATTTCAAATTTTATCTTGAAATTAGTTTAATTATTTTGATGTGGTGGCAATACTTTTTGTTTTTCTGAATGAATGCTTGAACAATGCATATTTTTTATAGTGAAGTTTATGAATGTTAAAATTGTTGACTCTTGAAAGAATGATGAACAAAGAGAAATGCTATTGATAATCTAAAAAATCATGAAATTGATTCTTGAAGTAAGAAAAAGCAGTGAAAAAAAAGTCGAAAAAGAAAAAGCAAGCAGAAAAAAGCCAATAGCCCTTTAAACCAAAAGGCAAGGGTAAAAAAGATCCAAGGCTTTGAGCATTAATAGATAGGAGGGCCCAAGGAAAAAAATCCAGGCCTAAGTAGCTAAATCAAGTTGTCCCTAACCATGTGCTTGTGTCATGAAGGTCCAAGTGAAAAGCTTGAGACTGAGTGGTTAAAGTCGTGATCCAAAGCAAGAAAAGTGTGATTAAGAACTCTGGACACCTCTAACTGGGGAAATTAGCAAAGCTGAGTCACAATCTGAAAAGGTTAACCCAATTATGTGTCTATGGTATTTATGTATCCAGTGGTAATACTGGAAAACAAAGTGCTTAGGGCCACGACCAAGACTCATAAAGTAGCTGTGTTCAAGAATCAACATACTGAACTACGAGAATCAATAACACTATCTAAAATTCTGAGTTCCTATAGATGTCAATCATTCTAAATTTCAAAGGATAAAATGAGATGCTAAAACTGTTCAGAAGCAAAAAGCTACTAGCCCCGCTCATCTAATTGGGACTACGTTTCATTGATATTGTGAGATTCATTGTATATTCTCTTCTTTTTATTCTATTTTGTTTTCAGTTGCTTAGGGACAAGCAACAATTTAAGTTTGGTGTTGTGATGAGCAGATAATTTATATGCTTTTTGGCATTATTTTTAGGTAGTTTTAGTATGATTTAATCACTTTTTAGTATATTTTTATTAGTTTTTATGCAAAAATCATATTTCTGGACTTTACTATGAGTTTGTGTGTTTTTCTATGATTTCATGTATTTTCTGGCTAAAATTGAGGGACCTGAGCAAAAATCTGATTCAGAGGCTGAAAAAGGACTGCTGATGCTGTTGGATTCTGACCTCCCTGCACTCGAAATATATTTTTTGGAGCTACAGAAGTCCAAATGGTGCTCTCTTAAATACATTGAAAAGTAGACATCCAGGGCTTTCTAGCAATATATAATAGTCCATACTTTGCTCGAGTTTAGATGATGCAAACTGGCGTTCAACGCCAGTTTTCTGCCCTATTCTGGCATTAAAGGCCAGAAACAAGTTGCAAGCTAGAGTCAAATGCCAGAAACAAGTTACAAACTGAAGTTTAACTCCAAAGAAGGCCTCTACACGTGAAAGCTTCAATGCTCAGCCCAAGCACACACCAAGTAGGCCCCAGAAGTGAATTTCTGCACTATTTATCTTAGTTTACTCATTTTCTGTAAACCTAGATTACTAGTTGAGTATAAAAACTACTTTTAGAGAATTATTTTGTACCTCATGACATTTTACATCTGAATTTATATCTTTGATGGCATGAGTCTCTAAACCCCATGGTTGGGGTTGAGGAGCTCTGCTGTGTCTCGATGAATTAATGCAATTACTTCTGTTTTCTATTCAATCACGCTTGTTTCGATTCTAAGATATTCATCCATACTTCAACATGATGAATGTGATGATCCATGACACTCATCACCATTCTCAACTTATGAACGCGTGCCTAACAACCACCTTCGTTCTACCTTAGATTCAGTGTGTATCTCTTAGGTTCTTGGCTCACGAGTTTGATTGCTTCTCCTGACAACAGAGTGTTCAAATCTGTGAAACCAGAATCTTTGTGGTATAAGCTAGAATTAATTGGTAGCACTCTTGAGATCCGAAAAGTCTAAACCTTGTCTGTGGTATTCCGAGTAGGATCTAGGAAGGGGTGACTGTGACAAGCTTTAAACTCACAAATGCCGGGCGCAGTGACAATGTACAAAAGGATCAATGGATTCTATTCCAACACGAGTGAGAACCAACAGATGATTAGGCATGCGAGAAACCGTAGATGACCTTTTTCACTAAGAGGACGGATGGTAGCCATTGACAACAGTGATCCACCAATATACAGCTTGCCATGGAAGGAACCTTGCGTGCGTGAAGAAGACAACAGTTGGAAGCAGAGATTAAGAAGATAGAGCATCTCCAAAACCTCAACCTGTTCCTCATTACAAAATCACAAGTACTTTTTATTCCATGTTATCTACTCTCCATAAACAAAATCATTTTTATCATTAATCTCCTGACTAAGAGTTACAAGATAACCATGGCTTGCTTCAAGCCGACAACCTCTGTGGGATCGACCCTTACTCACGTAAGGTATTACTTGGACGACCCAGTGCACTTGCTGGTCAGCTGCACGAAGTTGTGTATCATGATTTCGTGTACCACTCTTGAAATAAAGATTCTGTTTGCAGAGGCACTTGAGCAAATACCTTCTTATGCTAAGTTCATGAAAGAGATCATAAGTGATAAGAATAATTGAAGAGAAACTAAAAACGTTCTCCTCACTGAAGAATGCAGTGCAGTCATTTTGAAAAGCTTACCAGAAAAGCTTAAAGACCCCAGAAGCTTTATGATACCATGCACATTAGAGGGTGCTTGTACCAAGACAACTCTATGTGATCTAGGGGCAAGTGTCAACTTGATACCTGCATCCACTATCAAAAAGCTTGGTTTGACTGAAGAAGTCAAACCAACCTGGATATGTCTCCAACTTGCTGATGGCTTTATTAAAATACCATCAGGTGTGATTGAGGACATAATTGTCAAGGTTGGGCCACTCGTCTTTCCAACTGACTTTGTAGTGATGGAAATAGAGGAGCATAAGAATGCAACTCTCATTCTAGGAAGACCTTTCCTAGCAATTGAACGAACTCTCATTGACGTCCAAAAAGGGGAAATGACCCTGAGAGTCAATAAGGATGAGTTTAAGTTGAATGCTGTCAAAGCTATGCAGTATCCAGACACTTCAAGAGATTGTATGAGCATTGATATTATTGACTCCCTGGTGGAGGAGATCAATATGACTGAGAGTCTCGAATCAGAGATAGAAGATATCTTTAAAGATGTTTAGCCTGACTTGGAGGAATCAGAGAAAATAGAAGAACCTCTGATCACTCCTCATAAGGAGGAAAAGCCTCCTAAACCCGAGCTCAAACCACTACCACCATCCCTGAAATATGCATTTCTGGGAGAAGATGACACTTTTCCAGTGATCATAAGCTCTGCTTTAGATCCACAGGAAGAGGAAGCACTAATTCAGGTGCTAAGGACATACAAGACAGCTCTTGGGTGGTCCATAAGTGATCTTAAGGGCATTAGCCCAGCCAGATGCATGCACAAGATCCTATTGGAGGATGATGCCAAGCCAGTAGTTCAACCACACAGGCGACTGAATCCAGCCATGAAGGAGGTGGTGCAGAAAGAGGTCACTAAATTACTAGAGGCTAGGATCATTTATCCTATTTCTGATAGCCCCTGGGTGAGCCCTGTCCAACTTGTCCCCAAGAAGGGAGGCATGATAGTGGTTCATAATGAAAAGAATGAATTGGTTCCTACAAGAATAGTTACAGGGTGGCGCATGTGTATTGACTACAGAAGGCTGAATACAGCCACCAGAAAGGATCATTTTCCTTTACCATTCATAGACCAAATGCTAGAGAGATTAGCTGGTCATGAGTACTACTGCTTTTTGGATGGCTATTCAGGTTACAACCAAATTGCACTAAATCTACAGGACCAAGAGAAAACACCATTCACATGTCCATCTGGAGTATTTGCCTACAGAAGGATGCCTTTTGGTCTGTGCAATGCACCTGCAACCTTTCAGAGGTGCATGCTCTCTATCTTCTCTGATATGGTAGAGAAATTTCTAGAAGTCTTCATGGATGTCTTTTCAGTATTTGGAGACTCATTCAGCTCCTGCCTTGACCATCTAGCACTTGTTATGAAAAGGTGCCAAGAGACTAACCTAGTTTTAAACTGGGAGAAATGTCACTTCATGGTGACTGAAGAAATTGTCCTTGGGCACAAAATTTCGAACAAGAGGATAGAAGTGGATCAGGCTAAAGTGGAGATAATTGAAAAATTACCACCACCTACCAAAGTTAAGGCAATCAGAAGCTTTCTGGGACATGCAGGATTTTACAGGAGGTTTATAAAGGATTTTTCAAAAATCGCAAAACCCCTGAGTAATCTGCTAGCTGCTGATACACCATTTGTCTTTGACACAGAGTGTTTGCAGACCTTTGAGACTCTGAAGGCTAAGTTGGTCACAGCACCTGTCATTTATGCACCAGACTGGACATTACCATTCGAATTAATGTGTGATGCTAGTGACCATGCTATTTGTGCAGTATTAGGACAACGGCATAACAAGCTTCTGCACGTCAGTTACTATGCCAGCTGTGTTCTGAATGACGCACAGAAGAATTACACAACTACAGATAAAGAGCTGCTTGTAGTGGTTTATGCCATTGACAAGTTTAGATCCTATTTAGTAGGATCAAAAGTGATTATGTATACTGACCATGCTTCTCTTAAATATCTACTCACAAAGCAGGATTCAAAACCCAGGCTCATAAGATGGGTGTTGCTTCTGCAAGAGTTTGATATAGAAATAAGAGACAGAAAAGGGACAGAGAACCAAGTAGCAGATCACATGTCCCGAATAGAACCAGTAGAAGGGGCGTCCTACCCCTATACTGAGATCTCTGAAACCTTCCCGGATGAGCAACTCTTTGCCATTTAGGAAGTACCGTGGTTTGCAGACATTGCAAACTATAAAGCGATAAGATTCATACCCAAAGAGTACAGCAGGCAGTAAACAAAAAAATTAGTTACTGATGCAAAGTACTACTTTTGGGATGAACCATATCTCTTTAAGAGAAGTATAAATAGAATGATCCGTTGGTGTGTGCTGATGAGCGAATAATTTATACGCTTTTTGGCATTGTTTTTAGTATGTTTTTAGTGTGTTTTAGTTAGTTTTTAGTATATTTCTATTAGTTTTTAGTTAAAATTCACTTTTCTGGACTTTACTATGAGTTTGTGTATTTTTCTGTGATTTCAGGTATTTTCTGGCTAAAATTGAGGGACTTGAGCAAAAATCTGATTCAGAGGCTGAAAAGGACTGCAGATGCTGTTGGATTCTGATCTCCCTGCACTCGAAGTAGATTTTCTGAATCTACAGAAACCCCATTAGCGCGTTCTCAACTGCGTTGGAAAGTAGACATTCTGGGCTTTCCAGCAATATATAATAGTCCATACTTTGCTTGAGATTTGATGGCCCAAACCGGCGTTCCAAATCAGCTCAAAACTGCCCGGCGTTAAACGCCGGAACTG
>NC_029776.3:79117739-79120611 GCF_000817695.3 Arachis duranensis | reverse complement strand
GGGCGTTAGTGACAGACGCAAAAGAATCACTGGATTCTATTCCGACATGATCGAGAACCGACAACTGAATAGCCGTGCCGTGACAGGGTGCATTGAACATTTTCACTGAGAGGATGGGAGGTAGCCACTGACAATGGTGAAGCCCTACATACAGCTTGCCATGGAAAGGAGTAAGAAGGATTGGATGAAGACAGTAGGAAAGCAGAGAGATGGAAGGGACAAAGCATCTCCATATGCTTATCTGAAATTCTTACCAATGAATTACATAAGTATCTCTATCTTTATCTTTATGTTTTATTCATCATCCATAACCATTTGAGTTTGCCTGACTAAGATTTACAAGGTGACCATAGCTTGCTTCATACCAACAATCTCCGGGGGATCGACCCTTACTCGCGTAAGGTTTATTACTTGGACGACCCAGTACACTTGCTGGTTAGTTGTGCGAAGTTGTGATAAAGAGTTGAGATTGCAATTGAGCGTACCATGTTGATGGCACCATTGATGATCATAATTTCGTGCACCAAGTTTTTGGCACCGTTGCCGGGGATTGTTGAGTTTGGACAACTGACGGTTCATCATGTTGCTTAGATTAGGCATTTTTCTTCAGAGTTCTTAAGAATGAATTCTAGTGTTTCAAGGTGATGTTCTTATCATCACCAAAGCTGATTGATCTTCATCAATTTAGCTCTTGAATGTAATGTCCTATTGAAGCTTGACTAGCCATGTCTAATTCCTTTATACTAAAGCTTTAGACTAACATTGCATGATTCCTGGAATTCTCATTAAGAATTTTGATATCTTTATTTTCTTTTCCACTTAATTTTCGAAAAATACAAAAAAATTTACAGAATCATAAAAACCAAAAATATTCTATGTTTCTTGTTTGAGTCGAGTGTCTTATGTTAAGTTTGGTGTCAATTGCATGCATTTTTCATGTGTCTTCAGTGATCTTCAAGTTGTTCTTGATGATTTCCTTGCTCTGATCTTTGCATTCTCTTGACTTGAGTGTTTTGTGTTTCTCATGTGCATTCTCTTTTTTTTAGTGTCAATGGTATACAAACTGCTATGTTTGGTGTCTTGCATGCATTGTTATTTGATTTTAGTTGCATTTTGATTATTCCTAATTATTAAAAATCCAAAAAAATTTTTTATTTGTGTCTTTTCAAGTCAATAATACAGAGAATTGAAGATTCAGAACATACAGCAGAGGAATTATACAGAAAAAGATGGGCGTTCAAAACGCCCAGTGAGGAAGGCAAACTGGCGTTTAACGCCAGCCAGGGTGCCTAGCTGGGCGTTTAACGCCCAAAAGGGTAGCAATTTGGGCGTTAAATGCCAGAATGTATACTATTCTGGGCATTTAACGCTAGGATAGCACAAGAGGGAAGATTCTGTTTTCAATTCAAATTTTTTTTCAAGTTTTCAAAAATTTTTCAAAATCAAATCTTTTTCAAATCAAATATTTTCAATCAAATCTTTTTCAAAATCAATTTCTTTTCTTTTTCAAAAATACTTGCTAACAATTAATGATTTGATTCAACAATTCAAGTATGTTGCCTTTTCTGTTGAGAAATGTTTAATGTTTGAATCATATCTTTTCTTGTTAATCAAGTCATTAATTTTTCAAAATCAAATCTTTTTAAATTGTTTTTCAAATCATATTTTCTCAATCACATCTTTTTAAAACCATAACTTTTCAATCATATCTTCCTAATCACATCTTTTTCAAAATAGTTTTCAATCATATCTTTTTAATTTCTAATTTCAAAATCTTTTTCAAAAATCACTTGATTTCTTTTTCACTCTTAGTTTTCGAAAATCAATTAATCTTTTTCAAAATGTTTTTAAATCTTTTTAATTTATTTCCCTCTTCCCACATCCTTCTATTTATGGACTAACACTATTCCTTAATGCTAAGAGAAGCCAAAGCACAACTCTCTGTAGAGGACCTAATAGAAATCTTCAAAGAAGAAGAACCCATGGCAGCCGAAAACAACAACAATGCCAACAATGCAAGGAAGGTGCTGGGTGACTTTACTGCACCTACTCCTGACTTCTATGGGAGAAGCATCTCTATCCCTACCATTGGAGCAAACAACTTTGAGCTTAAGCCTCAATTAGTTTCTCTGATGTAACAGAATTGCAAGTTCCATGGACTTCCATTGGAAGATCCTCATCAGTTTTTAGCTGAGTTCTTGCAAATCTGTGACACTGTCAAGACTAATGGGGTTGACCCTGAGGTCTAAAGAAAGCCTGAACTCTTGGAAAAAGCTAGTCAATGCCTTCTTGGCAAAGTTCTTTCCACCTCAAAAATTGAGTAGGCTTAGAGTGGAAGTCCAAACCTTCAGACAGAAGGAAGGAGAATCCCTCTATGAAGCTTGGGAAAGATACAAATAATTGGTCAGAAAGTGTCCCTCTGATATGCTTTCTGAATGGAGCATCATAGGTATTTTCTATGATGGTCTGTCTGAACTGTCCAAGATGTCTTTGGATAGCTCTACTGGAGGATCTCTTCATCTGAAGAAAATGCCTGCAGAAGCTCAAGAACTAATTGAAATGGTTGCAAATAACCAATTCATGTACACTTCTGAAAGGAATCATGTGAACAATGGGACAAATCAGAAGAAAGGAGTTCTTGAGATTGATACTCTGAATGCCATACCGGCTCAGAACAAATTATTGATTAAGCAAGTCAATTTGATTTCTCAAAGTCTGTCTGGAATGCAAAATGCACCAGGCAGTACTAAGGACGCTTCATCTGTAGAAGAAGCTTATGATCCTGAGTTCCCTTCAATGGAAGAGGTGAATTACATGGGAGAACCCTATGGAAACACCTATAATCCTTCATGGAGAAATCATCCAAATCTTT
>NC_029776.3:79114267-79117640 GCF_000817695.3 Arachis duranensis | reverse complement strand
TAATGGTGGAAGAAACAGGTTTAGCAATGGCAAGCCTTTTCCATCATCTTCTCAGCAACAGACAGAGAGTTCTAAGCAGAATACCTCTGACTTAGCAACCATGGTCTCTGATCTAATCAAAACCACTCAAAGTTTCATGACTGAAACAAGGTCTTCCATTAGGAATCTGGAGGCACAAGTTGGACAGCTAAGCAAGAGAATTACTGAACTCCCTCCTAGTACTCTTCCAAGCAATACAGAAGAAAATCCAAAAGAAGAGTGCAAGGCCATCAACATGGCCGAATTTGGAGAGGATGGAGAGGCAGTGAACGCCACTGAGGAGGACCTCAATGGACGTCCACTGGCCTCCAATGAGTTCCCTAATGAGGAACCATGGGAATCTGAGGCTCATAATGAGACCATAGAGATTTCATTGGACTTACTTCTGCCATTCATGAGCTCTGATGAGTATTCTTTCTCTGAAGAGGATGAGTATGTCACTGAAGAGCAAGTTGCTAAATAACTTGGAGCAATCATGAAGCTAAATGACAAGTTATTTGGTAATGAGACTTGGGAGGATGAACCCCCTTTACTCACCAAAGAACTGGATGACTTATCTAGGCAGAGATTACCTCAAAAGAGATAGGACCTTGGGAAGTTCTCAATACCTTGTACAGTAGGCACCATGACCTTCAAGAAGGCTCTGTGTGACCTAAGGTCAAGCATAAACCTCATGCCTCTCTCTGTAATGGAGAAGTTAGGAATCTTTGAGGTGCAAGTTACAAAGATCTCACTAGAGATGGCAGACAATTCAAGAAAACAAGCTTATGGACTTGTAGAGGATGTTCTGGTAAAATTTGAAGACCATTACATCCCTGCTGACTTCATAGTCCTAGAGACTGGGAAGTGCATGGATGAATCCATCATCCTTGGCAGACCCTTCCTAGCCACAGCAAAGGCTGTGATTGATGTGGACAGAAAAGAATTGATCATTCAAGTGAATGAAGAATCCCTTGTGTTTAAGGCTGAAGGATATCCCTCTGTAACCATGGAGAGGAAGCATGAAGAGCTTCTCTCAAAACAGAGCCAAACAGAGCCCCCACAGTCAAACTCTAAGTTTGGTGTTGGGAGGCCACAACCAACTTCTAAGTTTGGTGTTGAACCCCCACATTCAAACTCTAAGTTTGGTGTTGGGAGGTTCCAACATTGCTCTAAGCATCTGTGAGGCTCCATGAGAGCCCACTATCAAGCTACTGACATTAAAGAAGCGCTTGTTGGGAGGCAACCTAATGTTATATTTTATCTATTTTCCTTTGTTATTTTTATGTTTTCTGTAGGTTGATGATCATGAGAAGTCACAAAATCAATTGAAAAAGCAAAAATAGAATGAAAAACAGAAAGAAAAACAGCACACCCTAGAGGAAGACCTTGCTGGCGTTTGAACGCCAGTGAAGCTAGCAAATGGGCGTTTAACGCCCAGCCTGGCACCATTCTGGGCGTTTAACGCCAGAAAGGGGCACCAGACTGGCATTAAACGCCAGGAAAGGGCAAGAAGCTAGCGTTAAACGCCAGAAATGGGCACCACCCCGGCGTTTAACGCCAGAATTGGCACAAAGGGCATTTTTGCTCGCCACTTGGTGCAGGGATGAATTTTCCTTGACACCTCAGGATCTGTGGACCCCACAGGATCCCTACCTACCCCACCACCCTCTCTCTTCTTCTTCACCCATTCACCAATCACCTCAACCACTCTTCCCCAAAAACCCCTCACCTATCAAATCCCATCTTTCTCTTCACCACTCACATCCATCCTTCATAAACCCCACCTACCTCACCATTCAAATTCAAACCAGTTTCCCTCCCAAACCCACCCTCCTATAGCTGAACCCTACCCCTCTCTCCACTCCTATATAAACCCATCTTCACTCCTTCATTTTCACAACCTAAACACTACTTCTCACCCTTTGGCCGAACCACAAAGCCATATCCATCTCCTTCATTTCTTTTTCTTCTACTCTCTTCTTTCTTCTTTTGCTCGAGGACGAGCAACCTTTTAAGTTTGGTGTGGTAAAAGCATTGCTTTTTGTTTTTCCATAACCATTTATGGCATCCAAGGCCGGAGAAACCTCTAGAAAGAGGAAAGGGAAGGCAAAAGCTTCCACCTCCGAGTCATGGGAGATGGAGAGATTCATCTCAAGGGTGCATCAAGACCACTTCTATGAAGTTGTGGCCTTGAAGAAGGTGATCTCCGAGGTCCCTTTTAAACTCAAAAAGAGTGAATATCCAGAGATCCGACATGAGATTCGAAGAAGAGGTTGGGAAGTTCTTACCAACCCCATTCAACAAGTCGGAATCTTAGCGGTTCAAGAGTTCTATGCCAATGCATGGATCACCAAGAACCATGATCAAAGTGTGAACCCTGACCAAAAGAATTGGCTTACAATGGTTCGGGGGAAATACTTGGACTTTAGTCCGGAAAAAGTAAGGTTGACATTCAACTTGCCCATGATGCAATGAGATGAACACCCTTACACTAGAAGGGTCAACTTTGATCAAAGGTTAGACCAAGTCCTCACAATCATTTGTGAAGAGGGCGCTCAATGGAAGAGAGATTCAAGAGGAAAGCCGGTTCAATTGAGAAGGCATGACCTCAAGCCCGTGGCTAGAGGATGGTTGGAGTTTATCCAACGCTCAATCATTCCGACTAGCAACCGGTCCGAAGTTACTCTAGACTGGGCCATCATGATTCATTGCATCATGATTGGAGAAGAAATAGAAGTTCATGAGGTTATAACCCAAGAACTTTATAAGGTGGCGGACAAGTCCTCTACCTTAGCAAGGTTAGCCTTTCCTCATCTCATTTGTCACCTCTGTTATTCAGTTGGAGTTGACATAGAGGGAGACACCCTCATTGATGAGGACAAGCCCATCACTAAGAAAAGGATGGAGCAAACAAGAGACCCTTCTCATCATGAAATCCCTGAGATGCCTCAAGGGATGCACTTTCCTCCACAAAACTATTGGGAGCAAATCAATACCTCCCTAGAAGAATTAAGTTCCAACATGGGACAACTAAGGGTGGAGCACCAAGAACATTCCATCCTCCTCCATGAAATTAGAGAAGATCAAAGAATCATGAGAGAGGAGCAACAAAGGCAAGGAAGAGACATTGAGGAGCTCAAGCACTCCATAAGACCTTCAAGAGGAAGAACAAGCCGCCATCACTAAGGTGGACCCATTCTTTAATCTCCTTGTTCTTTATTTTTCTGTTTTTCGAATTTTCATGCTTATGTTTATCTATGTTTGTGCCTTATGATCATTAGTGTCTTAGTGTCTATGCCTTAAATTTATGAATGTCCTATGAATCCATCACCTTTCTTAAATGAAAAATGTT
>NC_029776.3:79113399-79114198 GCF_000817695.3 Arachis duranensis | reverse complement strand
CCTCTAATTGGGGACTCTAGCAAAGCTGAGTCACAATCTGGAAAGGTTCACCCAGTTATGAGTCTGTGGCATGAATGTATCCGGTGGTAATACTGGAAGACAGAGTGCTTTAGGCCACGGCCAAGACTCATAAAGTAGCTATGTTCAAGAATCATCATACTTAGCTAGGAGAATCAATAACACTATCTGGATTCTGAGTTCCTATAGAAGCCAATCATTCTGGATTTCAAAGGATAGAGTGAGATGCCAAAACTATTCAGAGGCAAAAAGCTAAAGCCCCGCGCATCTAATTAATACTGATCTTCATAGATGTTTTTGGAGTTCATTGCATATTCTCTTCTTTTTATCTTATTTGATTTTCAGTTGCTTGGGTACAAGCAAAAATTTAAGTTTGGTGTTGTGATGAGCGGATAATTTATACGCTTTTTGGCATTGTTTTTAGTATGTTTTTAGTGTGTTTTAGTTAGTTTTTAGTATATTTCTATTAGTTTTTAGTTAAAATTCACTTTTCTGGACTTTACTATGAGTTTGTGTGTTTTTCTATGATTTCAGGTATTTTCTGGCTGAAATTGAGGGACTTGAGCAAAAATCTGATTCAGAGGCTGAAAAGGACTGTAGATGCTGTTGGATTCTGACCTCCCTGCACTCGAAGTGGATTTTTTGGAGCTACAGAAGCCTAATTGGCGCGCTCTCAACT
Source organism: Arachis duranensis (assembly GCF_000817695.3). Taxonomy (NCBI): domain Eukaryota; kingdom Viridiplantae; phylum Streptophyta; class Magnoliopsida; order Fabales; family Fabaceae; genus Arachis; species Arachis duranensis. The sequence goes on along the minus strand of NC_029776.3, from coordinate 79,113,501 downwards.
GCGTTGGAAAGTAGACATCTTGGGCTTTCCAGAAATATATAATACTTCATATTTTGCCCGAGATTTGATGGCCCAAACCGGCGTTCCAAATCAGCTCAAAAT
>NC_029776.3:79090815-79113005 GCF_000817695.3 Arachis duranensis | reverse complement strand
TTGTCTGTGGTATTCTGAGTAGGATTCAATGATTGAATGACTGTGACGAGCTTCAAACTCGCGATTGTGGGGCGTTAGTGACAGACGCAAAAGAATCACTGGATTCTATTCCGACATGATCAAGAACCGACAGCTGAATAGCCGTGCCGTGACAGGGTGCGTTGAACATTTTCACTGAGAGGATGGGAGGTAGTCACTGACAACGGTGAAACCCTACATATAGCTTGCCATGGAAAGGAGTAAGAAGGATTGGATGAAGACAGTAGGAAAGCAGAGAGACGGAAGGGACAAAGCATCTCCAAACGCTTATCTGGAATTCTTACCAATGAATTACATAAGTATCTCTATCTTTATCTTTATGTTTTATTCATCATCCATAACCATTTGAGTTTGCCTGACTAAGATTTACAAGGTGACCATAGCTTGCTTCAAACCAACAATCTCCGTGGGATCGACCCTTACTCGCGTAAGGTTTATTACTTGGACGACCCAGTACACTTGCTGGTTAGTTGTGCGAAGTTGTGATAAATAGTTGAGATTGCAATTGAGCGTACCATGTTGATGGCGCCATTGATGATCACAATTTCGTGCACCATGTGCCCAGAGAAGAGGCACAAAGATCCTATGGCATTGCCATGGATCACAATATGGAGGACATTTCGGAAGTGAGCGGACAGCCATAAGAGTCCTCCAATGTGGTTTCTACTGGCCTACTCTCTATAGAGACTCCTGAGAGTTTATACGTAGTTGTAACAGTTGCCAAAGAGCTGGTAATCTGCCTCACAGTTATGTCATGCCTTAGCAAGTGATCTTAGAGATTGAGTTGTTTGATGTATGGGGTATTAACTTCATGGGGCCTTTCCCACTATCATACTCAAACATTTACATTCTGGTGGCAGTAGATTATGTATCTAAATGGGTAGAGGCAATTGCCACACTCACTAATGATACTAAGACAGTGCTGAAGTTCCTCTAGAAGCACATCTTCAGCAGATTTGGTGTCCCCAGAATACTAATCAATGATGGAAGAACTCATTTCTGCAATAAACAGCTTGACTCTGCTCTGATCCGATTTGAAATTAACCACAAAGTGGCAACTCCATATCATCCACAGACAAATAGGGAGGCTAAAGTCTCAAATAGAAAACTAAAACGAATCCTAGAACGGACTGTGAATACCCGTAGAAAGGATTAGGCTAGGAGTCTGGATAACGCTCTATAGGTGTACAGAACTGCATTCAAAACTCCTATAAGGACCTCTCCATACTAGCTTGTGTATGGAAAAGCCTGTCACCTGCCAGTGGAACTGGAACACAAGGCCTACTGGGCGACCAGATTCCTAAACCTCGATGCCAAGTTAGCTGGAGAGAAAAGATTGCTCCAGTTGAATGAGCTAGAGGAATTCAGACTCAATGCTTTCGACAATGCAAAAATTTACAAAGAGAAAGTAAAAGGGTGGCATGACAAGAAACTGTCATCCAGAGTCTTTGAGCCAGGACAGAAGGTTCTGCTGTTCAACTCTAGGCTCAGATTGTTCACTGGGAAATTAAAATCCTGGTGGAGGGGACCATATGTGGTCACGAGTGTGTCACCATATGGATATATAGAGCTTCAGGATGTTGACTCTGACAAAAAGTTCATTGTTAATGGACAGAGAGTCAAATATTATCTTGAAAGTAATATTGAGCAAGAAAGCTCAAAACTGAGATTAGACTAAAGCTCAGTAATGTCAACCTATTGACAGTAAAGAAGTGCTTATTGGGAGGCAACCCAATCTTATTTATCTATGTTAATTACGTTTTCATTTCATTTCCCATTGTTATTTTATGTTTTCCTTAGGTTAATGATCATGTGGAGTCATAAAAACCGCAACAAAATTAAAGTGGAATAAAAAACAGCATCAAAAATAGCACACCTTGGAGGACAGGCTTACTGGCGTTTAAACGCCAGTAAGGATAGCAAAATGGGCGTTTAACGCCTAGTCTGGCAGCATTCTGGGCGTTAAATGCGAGAATTGGTAGCCAGAGTGGCGTTTAACGCCAGAAAGGGTTGTCTGGTGTCTGACTGGCGTTAAACATCAGAAAGGGGCACCAGTCTGGTGTTTAACACCAGGAAAGTTAGCAGAACTGGCGTTTAACGCCAGATTTGGCATACAATGGGCGTTTAAACGCCAAGAAGGTGCAGGGATGGGAATTCCTTGACACCTCAGGATCTGTGGACCCCACAGGATCCCCACCTACCCCACCTCACCCTCCCTTTTCTCCACACCTTTCCATAATACTATTCTCCAATACCCACCTACCTCACCATTCACATTCAAACAATTTCCCTCCCAAACCCACCCATTCCCCACACGGTTACCCTATCTCCCTTACCCTACAAATAACCCTCTTAAGCCTCCATCTCACACTTCTCTTCTTCTCCTCCTTTCTTTCCTCTTTTGCTCGAGGACGAGCATGCCTTTTAAGTTTGGTGTTGAAAAAGCGTTGCTTTTTGTTTTCCATAACCATTAATGGAACCTAAAGCCGGAGAAACCTCTAGAAAGAGGAAAGGGAAGGCGGTGGCTTCCACCTCTGAGTCATGAGAGATATAAAGATTCATCTAAAAAAGCCCATCACTAGAAAGAGGATGGAGCAACCAAGAGAGCCCACTCATGGACCTCAACAAGAGCATGAGGAATTTCCTTATCAAGAAATCCCTGAGATACCTCAAGGGATACATTTTCCTCCACACAACTATTGGGAGCAACTAAAGATATGAGCACCAAAAGCACTAAGGATGGAGCACCAAAGAGCCATGAAAGAAGAGCAACAAAGGCAAGGAAGAGACATTGAGGAGCTCAAGCACTCCATAAGATCTTCAAGAGGAAGAACCAGCCGCCATCACTAAGGTGGACCCGTTCTTTAATTTCCTTGTTCTTATTTTTTCTGTTTTTCGATTTTTAAGCTTTATATTTGACTATGTTTTAGCTTCATTACATGATCATTAGTGTCTAGTATCTATGTCTTAAAGCTATGAATAATTCCATGAATCCTTCACCTTTCTTAAATGAAAAATGTTCCTAATTACAAATGAACAAGAAGTACATGAATTTCAAATTTTATCTTGAAACTAGTTTAATTATTTTGATGTGGTGGCAATACTTTTTGTTTTCTGAATGAATTCTTGAACAATGCATATTTTTATAGTGAAGTTTATGAATGTTAAATTTGTTGGCTCTTGAAAGAATGATGAAAAAAAGAGAAATGTTATTGATAATCTAAAAAATCATAAAATTGATTCTTGAAGCAAGAAAAAACAGTGAATAATAAAGCTTGCGAAAAATAAAAAAAGAGAGAAAAAGCAAGTAGAAAAAGCCAATAGCCCTTAAAACCAAAAGGCAAGGGTAAAAAGGATCCAAGGCTTTGAGTATTAATGGATAGGATGGCTCAAAGGAACAAAATTCTTGCCTAAGCGGCTAAATCAAGCTGTCCCTAACCATGTGCTTGTGGCATGAAGGTCCAAGTGAAAAGCTTGAGACTGAGTGGTTAAAGTCGTGATCCAAAGCAAAAAGAGTGTGCTCAAGAACTCTGGACACCTCTAATTGGGGACTTTAGCAAAGCTGAGTCACAATCTGATAGCACAAACTGGCGTTTAAACGCCAGCTTTTTACCCTTTTCTGTCGTTAAACACCAGAACTGGCATAAAAGTTGGAGTTAAACGCCCAAACTGGCACCAACGCTGATCTTTAACTCCAGGAATAGCCTATGCATGTGAAAGCTTCAATGCTCAGCCCAAGCACACACCAAGTGGGCCCCGGAAGTGGATTTCTACACTATCTATCTTAGTTTACTCATTTTTTGTAAACCAAGGTTACTAATTTAGTATAAAAACTACTTTTAGAGATTTATTTTGTACCCCATGACATTTTTACATCTGAATTTGTATCTTCTATGGCATGAGTCTCTAAACCCCATGGTTGGGAGTGAGGAGCTCTGCTATGTATCGATGGATTAATACAATTATTACTGTTTTCTATTCAATCATGCTTGTTTCTATTCTAAGATATTCATTCGCGTTTCAAGATGTTGAATATGATGATCCGTGACACTCATCACCATTCTCAACCACTTCTGTTCTACCTTAGATTGAGTGTGTATCTCTTGGGTTCCTGGTTCACGAGTTTGATTGCCTCTCCTGACAATAGAGTATTCAAATTCGTGAAACCAAAGTCTTCATGGAATAAGCTAGAATCAATTGGCAGCACTCTTGAGAATCGGAAAGTCTAAACCTTGTCTGTGGTATTCCGAGCAGGATCTGGGAAGGGGTGACTGTGACGAGATTCAAATTCACAAATGTTGGGCGTAGTGACAGTGTGCAAAAGGATCAATGGATCCTATTCCAGCACGAGTGAGAACCAACAGATGATTAGCCCTACGGAACCCGTAGTTAGACCATTTTCACTGAGAGGACAGATGGTAGCCATTGACAACGGTGATCCACCAACATACAGCTTGCCATGGAAGGAGCCTTACGTGCGTAAAGAAGACAATAATAGGAAAGCAGAGATTCAAAAGACAGAGCATCTCCAAAACCTCAACATGTTCTCCATTACTGCATAATAAGTATTATTCATTTCATGTTCTTTTACTTTCTGCATTTAAAACTAAGAATCATTATTGATATCCTGACTAAGAGTTACAAGATAACCATAGCTTGCTTTAGGCCGACAATCTCTGTGGGATCGACCCTTACTCACATAAGGTATTACTTGGATGACCCAGTGCACTTGCTGGTCAGCTGCACGAAGTTGTGTATCACGATTTCGTCTACCAATGCTAATTTTGGCTATGATTCTGGAAAAGAAGCATAGACTATCATATATCGTTGGAAAAGCTCTAAAATTTATCTTTCTAATGCTATTGAGACCATATCAATTGGACATTGGTAGCTCAAGATATACTCGTTGGAATGTACGGAGGTCAGGATTGACAACATCTGTATCCTTTCTTCGTCTCTGAACAGGATTTTGCCAAACTTGCCCAAAATTCACCTAAAAATCATAAAAATAAAACAAAAACTTAAAGTAGCATCTAAGGATGAATTTCACACTAAAACATAATAAAACTTAATGAAATATAACCAAAAAGACTCTAAAAATGATTGGGAAAAGCGTATAAGATACTCACGTATCACAACAGCAAACTTAAATTGTTTCTTGTCCTCAAGCAACCAAAAAAAAAAGATAGGACTAAATGGAAGAGAAAAATACATCAGGTTTTAGATTTGTCACTGAAGCTCAAGTCTAATTACTGAATAGGGCTATTAACACTTTATTTCTGAATAGCTTTGGCATCTCAGTTTCCTTTCAAGCTCAGAAATATTGGAATCCCTTAGAACTAGAATCTAGATGATATTATTGATTCCGCTCTTTTAAGTTTTTCTTGAGTCTTGAACACAACTTTTGTTTTCTTTTGGTGCTTTGCACCTTTGAGCCTAGCCGTGACTCTAAGTGATTTGTTTTCAAGTATTATCACCTGATACATAAACACCACAAGCACTTAACTGGGGGAACCCTTTGGATTCAAATTTAGCTTTGCTTAAATTCCTAGACAGTGGTTCTTAGAGCCTTAAGCGTACTCTTTATAGCATTGGATCATGACTTTAAATGCTCAGTCTCAAGATTTTCTTAACACCTTTACACCACAAGCATATAGTTAGAAGTAGCAACTCTTTTGAGCTTTAGATGTCAATTTTGACCCTCCTAACCATTAATACTCAAAGCCTTGGACCCTTGTTCTTTCGATTTTTCTTTTTATTTTTTTCTTTTCTTTTTGCTGTTTCTTTTGCTTCAAGAATAAATCTTTTTGATGTTTCAGAGAATCAATAATACTTCTCTAAATTCACTGTTCCTCAAGAGTCAATATGCTCAACCCCAATGTCAAATATGCACCGCTAATTCATACATTCAGAAAATAAAGATAAGGCCACCACTTTGAGGTAAATAGAACAACTTGCAATATAACTTAAGAACTTATGTATTTCACTACTTCTCTTTTCAATAAATTTTTTCATTTTTTAAGGTTGATGTGGATTACATAAGGCATCTTTAAATAAACAAAGAAAATAGAAAATATTAAGTGTGATCATGTACTAAAACAAGAAATAGATAACAGAAATAGAGTAAAAAGAAAACAGAGATGAAATAGAATAAAGGGATAATGAAACTAGACCACCTCAGTGATGGCAGCCACTGCTCCCTTTGGGGAATCCTCTGGAGCGTTTAAGCTCTTCAATGTTGCGTCCCTGCCTCATCTGCTATTCCCTCATGCTCCTCTGATCTTCCATCATCTAATGGAGGATGGCAGACTGATCTTGATGTTCTATCCTCAGCTGATCAATAGATGAAGTCAGTTCCCATAGAGATGTGTTCAATTGATCCCAATAGTCACGGGGAGGAAAGTACATTTCTTGAGGTATCTCCGGGATCACTTGTGGAGGTGGTGGAACATGTTCTTACTGTGGTCCTTGTGCAGCCTCCCTTGCATGCTCCATACCCCTTCTTGTGATAGGTCTTTCCTTGTCAATCAGGGTATCTCCTCCTATGCGAACTCCAGCTGCTCCACATAGGCAATAAATGAGGTGAGGAAACGCCAGCCGTGCTTGGATGGAGGGCTTTTAAACTACTTTGTAAATTTTTTGAGAGATCACCTCATGTACCTCCACCTCATTGCCAAACATGATGCAGTGGATCATCATTGCTTTATCAATTTCAACCTCAGAGCAGTTACTTGTAGGGATGATTTAGCGTTGGATAAACTCCAACCATCCTCTAGCCACACAGATATCAGTAAGAACTTGCTCTAGCCTTTAGTCAGAGTTGATCCTTCAAGTGTAAGAGTGTGAGTCACCTCGTGACTGAGGCAATTGCAGTGCCATCATTACACATTCAGTGCTAAAATCTATGATTTGTCCTCTGACCATGGTGCTCCAGTTTTTGGGCTCCGAATTCACATTAATGTCATGCTTCTTGGTGACCTAGGCATTAGCATAGAATTCTTTCACCATTAGTACACCAACCTCTGAAATGGGATTGGCTAGAATTTTCCAATCTCGTCTCAGGAATTGGTGTAGAATCTCTGGATACTCATCTTCCTTGAGCCTAAACGGGACCTCGGGTATCACCCTCTTCTTCCTCACCACGTCATAGAAATGGTCTTGATGGGATTTGATGAGGAATCTTGATGTGTCCCATGGCTCGGAAGCAAAAGCGGGGGCTTTTTCTTTTCTCTTCCTTGAGGATTCTCCAGTTTTTTTGTGCCATGGAGGTTGGATAAAAAGAAAAAGTGAAGCTTTCTAACAACAAACTTAACAACTTTACTCATCCTCGAGCAAATAGTAACAAAAGAAAAGTAAAATAGGAGAAGAAAGAAGAAAAAGATAGAGGGGAAAGCGGAAGGAGGCTTCGGCCTTTGGGGTAAGAAAAAGGAAGAAAGGAAGTATATGAAGAATAATGTGGAGGAGGAAAAGAGTATGAAAGATGTGTGGAGTATGGATGAAGTGAAGGGTATTTATAAGGGTTGGGAGGGTGTGGGTTCGGTTATTAAGGCGGGAATTTTGAATTTGAAGTGGGTGGGGTTGATAGAAAAGGGAGTTAATAGAATTTATGAGTGGTTATTGGGAAGAGGGAAAGGTGGGGTGCGGGAATCAAGGAATTTGATGGGGATGTGATGGATGAATATGGATAGAAAAGTAAGAGAGAGAAAAGAGGGGATAGGAGTGAATGAATGGTGGGGTAGGTGGATGGTTTGTTTAAGAACTCGCGTTTTCACGTAAAATCGTTTTAATAAAATAATTTTAGTGCCCGGAATAGATTTAAAATTTGTTAGTTTTAATTTGAAAATATAAATGAGAAATGTGGTTTCATTGAATTTTTCTAAGTTGGAAAATGTATTTCTTTCAAAAGTTTTTGTAAAAATACGTACTGGTGATTAAGCCGGCAGTACCGGCTCTGGTCTATCTAGTACTGCGTATTTTTGGAAAATAATATTTTTGAAAATGATTTATTGTTTTGAAAGGACAAAAATAATTTTAGAATTGAAAACCGGGCACTAATTTTAAAGGTTTTGGCCCAAAGTGGGCCAAACGGACCAAAAATGCTAACGGTTTAGACCGGACCCAAACCGGGCCCAATACCCAACATATATAAGCTCATTTAATGAGCTTTAAGCTCATTTTCCTCCCCAAAATGAGAGAGAGCCGCGGTTTGAGAGATGAGAGGAGAAGAGGAGAAGTCACTATACACCTCCACCTTCCGGGAGCCATAACTTTTGATCCGGAGCTCCGATTGACGAGCTGTTTGCGGCCACACAAAGCTCTCATCAAGCTCTACGTTTATATCTAAAGAAATCTAGTAAGATCTCTCTCTTAACGTCCCAGTTTCCATCCCTAGATTCTACGAGTTTTCATGTATAGTTTATGAGTAGATTTTATAGTTTTGGTTGTTTAGGTGATCTCTAGTAGCGAGTAATTGTTGGATTTTCTCCCTAATCACATTGGTTAAGGTAAGGTTTCACTAAACCCTTGTGTTTAGTTGCTTTGTGTATCATAGGTTTTGATTTTAGTGATATATGTATTGTTAGTTTGAGCTTTAGTGTTGGTTGAAGTTGGTTAAGGCTTTGGATCAAGCTTGGTGGCTTTGTTTTGGTGTTTGATGCGATTGGGAATCGGCCAAGGTATAGTTTCGGTTTCCTTTATGTAATATGTAATGTTTTCGGACACTTAGGCTAGTTAACCCTAAGATAGGATTGAATGTGGTTGGTGTATGAGTAATTATATGTGAATTGATGTTAATTGTTGGCGTATGGAATTATTGATGGATAATGAGAATTTTGAGAATTTAGATGATGAGTTAATGTAAAATATTTATAGTGGGTTGGAATAAAGGATATTGATGATTATGATGTTTGATGACATATATTAATGATGATTTTTTTATTGTTAGTTATTGTGGTTGTTGAGGATAGTTGGGTATCATTGGTGTTGATAAGCTTTATGATGGATTTGGTTAATGATGGATAGGGTTTGATAATGATTATTGGAATTTATGAGGATTATTTTGGTAGTTGAGGTTGTTGTTGGTTGATTATGAATATGAGTGTAGATTTATGATTAAGTAGGAAATTATGGATTTGGTATTAAAATATGGTATAATGGTTGAGTAATTTAAGTGAAATTGAGGAGAATGATATGAAGAGGTAACGTGTTATGTGAGGTAGTGGTTTATGATGATTGGGTAGGTTTTGATTTGGTTTTGAATGGAAAGTTGGTTAAAATTAAGGTTTTGAGGCTTTTGGGTAAACGTTGGTTTTTGGTGAACTTTGTCTGATCATAACTTTTGGATATAAAGTTGGTTTTTGGTTTTAGAATGAAAGCTTATTGAAAACCTTTTAAATTGATATAAAGTTTACCAAATTTGGAATTTTGTGTAGGAAGTTATGATCATTCAAAGTTGGTGTTGAAAATTTGAAATTATGCAAAGTTGCAGAATTTCAGGATTTTCTGATATGTGCGCATGCACAACCCTGCGAAAATGTTATTCTGTGCAGACGAATAGACCTGTGCATACGCACAGGCAAGGGAAAGGGCTCTAGTAGCAGCACTAGCATAGGTTGTGCGCACGCACATCAATGAAGAGTTACAACCTGTGCGGACGCATAGCCCTGTGCGCACGAACAAGTCGGGAAGGGACGTTTGTTAGCGGCACTCGCACAGCTTGTGCGAGTGAACAGACTTTATAAATTTTAGTACCTGTGTGTACGCACAACACACTTTCAAAATCTTCCTGGGCGTGCGCACGCACACCCTTGTGCGGAGGCACCGCCTTGTTTCATAATTTTAAACTTTGTTTTCAACTATTTCATGTTCCCAACAAGGTGGTAAGCTTCTATAACACCATTTTAAGGATTTTGTGCTAAAATTTGAGTATGGACATAAGGAAAATAGGCTAAGGGTTTTAGTTGATGATTATATTAAAAAGTTAGAGAACGAAGGTTTAGGTTTATGATGTATTGATGTTGAGTTTGGTTGAGAGAGAAGAAAGAGTAGTGAACTTGGTGAATGACTATGGTTGATGGAATGAGTATGAGTGGAAGTGTGTTATGAGGAGTGGCCTTTGAGATTGAATATGTAATTATACTATGCATTGTTCTCCGTAGTAGGGGTTGTGGCAGCATCCCCTACGTGCGGAGGTGAGAGTTGAGGCTGAGCTTCTCACTCATACATTTTGCAACCAGAGGAAGGTGGTAGGGCACGTCCCCTCGGAATATTTCCCTCTGAAAGGAGAAGGTGGTAGGACACTTATCCCCCGGAATTATTCCCCCTGAAAATGCGACTTCTTTCTGATTGCAAGGTGGTAGGGCACTAACCCATGGAATCATGCGACAACCAGAGGAAGGTGGTAGGGCACGTTCCCTCAGAATATTTCCTTCTAAAAGGAGAAGGTGGTAGGGCACTCTCCCTCAGAATGTTCCTCCTTATGCGCAATAGAGAGACTAATTCGGGAGTTGTTGACCGGATTTGCTGTCGGGTTTGGCATACTAACCGATATGTGATATCACAGCCAATAGGGTAGACATTCATCATGTTCATCTTCTATCTGCTTGCTTGCTTTGTTTACTTGAGTTTGCCTAATTGTATAACATGCTTACTTGCTTCTTGGATTACTTGTTGTATATGAATATTATTTGTGTTTTACTTGCTTGCACTAATTGTGATTGTCTGGTGCTGAGGAGGTTAGGTAGGTGGTGGCGATGGGAGCGCACAGAGGGTAGGTTGGCGAGGGCTGTGGGATACAGTGATGCATGAAAACTTGTCTCTCAACAAATTTCCCTTCGGCAAGTATACTGAATTTGTCGTCAAGTAAAAACTCACAATAGAGTGAGGTCAAATCCCACAGGGATTGATTGGTCAAGCAACTTTAGTTGGAAGAGTATGCTAGTTGAGCTAAGCAGAGTGTAGTTTGAGAATTGTAGAAAATTAAATGGCGCAAAAGTAAATAGCAGAAAATAAAGGGCAGAATCTTAAATGGGGATTTGGGGTAATGAGCATGAAAATAAATGACAGAAAATAAAGAGAATGGGTAAGATCAGAAATGGGGAATTCATTGGGCTCAGGAGATGTTGTATTCTCCGGATCAAGTTCATTTTCATCTCTTCCTCAATCAATGCATCTATTGATCTCCTTGGCAATCTTAGGTGATTAGATTCCAATTCCTTGGTAATCCAATCTCTCTAAGCTTGAACAATTACCCAATTCCTTGATTTAATTGCTCATGGGAAGAGATGAAGTATGGTCACTGATTATACCACATGTATTTCCAAATCAAAGTGTTGGAAGGATTACATGTCACTATATCTGCCCAGACCCTAATTTGGTCCAACATGAGAAAGCATTTCTAGCATGATCTCTTCATCCCTTTTCCAAGGCTAAAAGGAGATCCAATTATGGAGAGTTTCTTTTCCAAGACAACTAACCAATTGAATTAAGATCGAAAGCTTTCTAGTAAATCAAAAGAGAAGAAAGAAGAAGAGAATGAAAACTATAATTGATCCATCAAATTACAACAGAGCTCTCTATCCGAATGAAAGGGGTTTAGTTGTTCATAGCTCTAGAAATGGAAAATGGCAGAAAAGAATACATCCAAGCTAAAAGTGCAGAAAAGTAAATATACAGAGAGTAGTTCTCCAAAGTGCCAATCTTCTCTATAGTTCAAAACTACTCCTATATATACTACTCTTCTTGATCTTCTAGTGAGTTCTTCAAGTCTTGGATGTGGGCTTTGGATCTTGAGTTGAAGCAGTTCCAATCTTTAGTCGGCCCAGCTTGCAGAGAAGAATGAATTAGGCATGGGCGTTAGTGAAGTTAACGTTAAGTGACATTGTGGGTTCGAGAACGTTAGTGGCAATCACAATTTTCACTAACATTCCAACCCCATATAGCCTACGTTAACTCCAACGTTAGTGGCACTAACGTGACCACTAACGTTGCCTTGTAAATCTTCGCTAGCATTATTGGGACTTACCTCTCCCAATAACGTTGTCTTATAACCCTTCGCAAGCATTATTGGGACTCACCTTTCCCATTAACGTTGCCTTATGCCCTTTGTCCCTACGTTAGAGTTCACGTTAGTTACACTAACGTGGCTCTTAACGTGTCTATGCCTCACCTTCGAGAGCGTTAGTGACACTTACCTTTGTCACTAACGCTCAAAGTGCCTCTACTTTCCACGTTAGAGCTCACGTTAACTAAGTTAACATGGCCACTAACGTGGTAGTAATGCCATCTTCCAACGTTAGTAACAAAGGTGAGTGTCACTAACGTTGGCTCATCAATCTCAGCTCTATGTTAACTTTCACGTTAGTGGTCTTAGCGTGACCACTAACGTGGGCAATGCTAGTTGATCCAACGTTAGTGACAAAGGTGAGTGTCACTAACGTTGGCATTGTTCCTTTCCTCCATGTTAGAGTTCACGTTAACTAAGTTAATGTGACTCTTAACGTGGCTCATTGCCAAATCTTGGAACGTTAGTGGTGTTCACGTTTACCACTAACGTTGGAGCTTTCTTTTGTCTCCACGTTAACTAGCACGTTAACTTAGTTAACGTGGCAATTAACGTGTGCTTATGATAGCTTTGCGGGCGTTATTGGTGATCACTTTTCTCCTTAACGTTGCAAGCTATTTTACCATTCCACGTTAGTGGTCAGGTTAACTAGATTAACGTGAGTACTAACGTGGTTCTTCCTTGCTTCCTTTGTCCTGAAATCAAGAAAATAAAGAGCATCAAAGCTCTAGTCAAAGTCTTGAGATTATGCATCATCAATTTATCATTCAATTCTAGCAAAATCCTCATGAAATCATGTGAAATTCATAATAGTTACTTGAATCAAGGTGTAAGTGTATTTTCATTCAAAACTTGCCTTATTCACAAAGAAAATGCATGAAACTACCTTAAAACAGTAAAGAAAAGGTCAGTGAAACTTGCCCTCTTTCCCTCATACATACACACCACAGGCATATGGTTTGTTATTTTTCTTTCTTGAAACCTTGGTGTCCAGCACCTCTTTGGGTTACTAAGTGTTCTGTAGCAAAGGTCACTCTTGATTGTGGACTTTTAGCTGATAATCCCGATTAGTTAATCCAAGTTACCAAGTGATGAGGCACCCCTAAGAGCTTATTCATCCAAGCATATCCTTTGCACATGAACACCACATACACATGCCTCAATCTTAACACCGTTGGTGCCTAGCATTGTTTATTATTGTGTTTCTTTCCTTTTTACTTTTATTGCTCTTTCTCTTTTCTTATTGGGATCTTATTATTTGTTTAGTCTCATAGGATGTGTTTCAAGCTTAGGATTCAGGGTAGATAGTTGCTTTCTTTCCTTGTTTAAGTGAACCAACTTAGCTTACAAATCATCCTACCACAAACATTCAGAACTTACTTCACACTATAACACCACTCTTGTTCTTTTCATAACATTTTCTTTTTTTTGATTAACTTAAAGGACAAGCATACAAGTAAGAAAGATGAACATGCAGAAAGGACATTAGGCTAGCACACTTGGATGTGAATAAAAAGGAACAAGCAGAGTATGAAGGTTCTATTCAATCATTTTTCAATTAGAGTTCTGCATTTTGAGATAGTTTGATACAACCTCATGATGTCTTCCTTGGTATTCTCATTCTAGCATTTGCATCCTTGTCTGTTTCCTCGAATGATGATGTATGACCAATTCCTGAGATTGATTGAATTCCTGCAACACTATTGAGAGTTGCTTGTTCCCCAAGCACTTGAAAAAGGGTTAGTATGCATGTGTGCTTGTGAGCTTCTGAACTTAATTTGGTGTGTGAACACCAAACTTAGTTCTTTGCTTACTTCAACAAATTGAATGCATGCAGAAACCTTGTGTGCTTTTTATTAAGAAGCAACTATGAGTTAAAAAGATAAACTATGCCTTAGAGGTTAAACCTCTGTCAAGTAAGTTCTCTGGTTGCTAGAGCAATGTTTCATCACTGAAGGGTTGCAATTCACTCTTTAGCTGGAGTTTTTGGTGGAACACCAAACTTAGAGTCCTATATTCACCTTTGAATTATTTTTGGTGTGTAACACCAACTTAGCCCCTCACACTACAGAGAATCCAACTTGAATTTTTTATTGATAGACTTATGAAAAGAGAATTACCTCAGGTTGGGTTGCCTCCCAACAGAGCGCTTTTTTAGCGTCGCTAGCTCGACAGTTCTTTCCTTAGTTGAGGTTATACTACTGTTTGGGGATTTCCCCCATGCTGCCCAAATAGTGTTTAAGTCTTTTTCCATTCATAGTAAATCTCCTCTTTGAGCCTTTTTCCATGATTTTTATGTGTCCATAAGGTGAGACTTTTGTGACTATAAATGGCCCCGACCATCTTGATTTGAGTTTCCCAGGAAAGAGTTTCAGTCTAGAGTTGTAAAGAAGCACATATTGCCCTTCCTTGAAACTTCTTGGTGCTAGGTTAAGATCATGTCTTTTTTTTGCTTTTTCCTTATAAATCTTGGTATTTTCATAGGCTTGAGACCTAAACTCTTCCATTTCTTGAAGCTGCAAAACCCTCTTCTCACCAGCAGCAGTGCTGTCTAGGTTCAGTATTTTAAGAGCCCAGGAGGACTTGTGCTTCAGTTCTAATGGTAAGTGATAGGCCTTGCCGTATACCAGTTGATATGGGGACATCCCAATTGGTGTTTTGAAGGCTGTCCTATATGCCCAAAGAGCATCATCTAGCTTCTTTGTCCAGTCCTTTCTTGATATCCCCACAGTCTTTTCCAAGATCCTTTTCAATTCTCAGTTAGATATCTCTGTTTGCCCATTTGTTTGGGGATGATAGGGTATGGCAACCTTATGCTTCACCCCATATCTTAGGAGTAGGGTTTCCAGTGGTCTATTGCAGAAATGGCTCCCTCCATCACTGATGAGGGCTCGTGGGACTCCAAATCTGGTGAAGATATTCCTTCGAAGAAAGTTTATAACTACCTTGTTGTCATTGGTTGGGGTTGCCACGACCTCCACCCACTTAGATACATAGTCTACCGCCACCAAGATATACTTGTTCGAATATGAGGGTGGAAATGGTCCCATAAAGTCGATCCCCCATACGTCGAACAGTTCAAGCTCTAGAATGTATTACTATGGCATCTCATTTCTCTTGGGCAAATTGCCAGCCCTTTGGCACTCATTGTAGCTTCTTGCCGATTCCTTAGCATCCTTGAAGATAGTGGGCCAGAAGAACCCACATTGCAGTACCTTTGCGGCAGTTCTTTCTCCTCCAAAATGACCTCCATAGCTGGTACTATGACAGCTCCACAAAACCTCTCGTCCTTCTTCTTCTGAGATGCATCTCCTAAGGATTCCATCTGAGCATTTCTTGAAGAGATAGGGTTCATCCCAAATGGAATGCTTAGCATCATTGATGAGTTTTCTTCTTTTGATATTTGTTGATTCTAAGGGGTAAGTCACCGGCTGCTTTAAAATTGGCAATATATGCAAACCAGGGTACTTTGTGAACCATCATTAACTGTTCATCTGGGAAAGACTCATTTACACTTGTATCATGGGTATCATCATTCTCACAAGGGATTCTGGATAGATGATCTGCTACCTTTTTCTCCATACCCTTTTTGTCTCTAATATCGATGTTGAATTCCTGCAATAATAAGATCCATCTAATTAGTCTTGGTTTCGATTTCTGTTTGGAAAATAGGTATTTGAGTACTGTGTGATCAGTAAAAACAATAACTTTAGAGCCAATAAGATATGATCTAAATTTTTCAAATGCAAAAACTATTGCCAGCAACTCCTTTTTTGTGGTGGTATAATTCTGTTGAGCATCATTGAGGACCTTGCTGGCATAGTATATGACATGCACCAAATTCTATTTTCTCTGTCCTAACACTGCCCCAACTACGAAATCAGACGCATCACACATCAATTTGAATGGTAGATTCCAATCAGGTGGGGTGATGATAGGGGCAGAGGATAGCCTCTTTTTCAAGTTTTCAAATGCTAGCATGCATTTCTCATCAAAGATAAATGGTGTATCAGACATTAGGAGATTGCTTAAGGGCTTGGCTATCTTTGAAAAATCTTTGATAAACCTTCTATAAAAACCAGCATGTCCCAGAAAGCTCCTAATTGCCTTGACGTCACTTGGTGGAGGTAATCTTTCTATTAGCTCCACCTTAGCTCTGTCTACCTCAATGCCTTGGTTAGAGACTTTATGGCCAAGAACTATTCCATCTGTCACCATGAAGTGACATTTTTCCCAGATCAAGACTAAGTTGTTCTCTTTACATCTTTTTAATACCAAGGCAAGATGGTTCAGGCAATTAGGAAAGGAATCTCCGAATACTGAGAAGTCATCCATGAAAACTTCAATGAACTTCTCTATCATATCTGAGAAGATGGAAAGCATGCAGCGTTGAAAAGTTACAGGTGCATTACATAGCCCAAATGGCATGTGCCTGTAGGCAAATACTCTATAGGGGCAGGTGAATGATGTTTTCTCTTGGTCTCTTGGATCAACCATTATTTGGTTATATCCTGAATAACCATCTAAAAAACAATAGTATGCATGTCCTGCAAGTCTTTCCAGCATCTGATCCATGGAAAGGAGTGGGAAATGTTCTTTTCTTGTGGCTTCATTAAGCTTTTTGTAGTCAATACACATCCTCCATCCTGTGATGGTTCTTGTAGGGATCAGCTCATTTCTTTCGTTGGGCACCACAGTGATTCCTCCTTTCTTGGGAACCACTTGAACTAGGCTGACCCATGGGCTATCTGATATTGGATAGATTACTCCCCCCTGCCACAACTTCATGACTTCTTTCTGTACTACTTCCTTCATAGCTGGATTTAACCTTCTTTGGGGCTGAATGGAAGGTTTGGCATCCTCCTCCAAAAGTATTTTATGCATGCATATGGCTGAGCTGATTCCCTTCAAGTCAGCAAGTGTCCATCCAATGGCATCCCTATGTTTTTGTAAAACTTGAAGCAACCTTTCTTCTTGTTCTTGACTGAGGGCTGAGTTTATGATCATTGGATAACTTCTATTTTCTCCCAAGTATGCGTACTTGAAAGTGGGTGGCAGTGTCTTCAACTCAAGTTTGGGTACTTCTTTTCTTTCACCCTTTTCTTCTAGTGTGCCTTGAACATGCATTTCAGCGGCTGCAGCCTCTTCGCTTGATGTTAATTCTTCTTCTGTGAATGCTTCAAGTTCTTCTTCAAGAGTTTCTTACACCAAGGCCTCCACCGAATCCAACCTCATACATTCTCCTAATGAGTTGTGTGGGTAACTCATGGCTTTAAACACATTGAATGTCATTTTCTCCTCATGTAATCTAAGGACCAATTCACCCTTTTCGACATCAATAATGGCTCCAGCAGTGGCCAAGAATGGCCTTCCAAGGATGATGGAAGTCTTAGCTCCTTCCTCCATATCTAATACTACGAAATCTGCTGGAAAGATAAAGTTTCCCACCTTCACCAACAAGTCTTCTACTATTCCATGGGGAAACTTGAATGATCTGTCTGCTAGTTGCAGGGCCATTCTTGTTGGTTTGGCTTCCTCTATCTTCATTTTTTCATCATTGCTAAGGACATTAGATTTATGCTAGCTCCTAGATCACACAGAGCCTTTTCCACTATGATTTCCCCTATGATACAAGGGATTTAGAAGCTCCTAGGATCCTTCAATTTCTGGGGTAATTTATGTTGGATGATGGCGCTGCATTCTTCGGTGGGTACCACAGTCTCATTGTTCTTCCAGCTTCTCTTCTTGGTCATTAATTCCTTCAAGAACTTGGCGTCAAGTGGCATTTGCTCTATTGCTTCAGCAAAGGGTATTTTTATTTGTAGTTTCTTAAAGATTTCCAAGAATCTTGAGAATTGGTTATCCTCTCCCCTTTCTTTTAATTGCAGTTGCTGGGGTATGGAGCTTTTGAAGGGCATGGTTTGAGCGCTTCTCCTTCTTGGTGTGACTTAGGGATGGAGATTCGAGCTCCTTCTTGTCCCTTATCTTCTTCATCCAAATTTTTCTCTGGTGGTTTCTTGTGGATCTCCTTCAATTCCTTCCCATTTTTGAGAGTGATGGCTTGACATTCCTCCCTTGGTGCTGAGTTAATGTTGCTGCAATTGTTGTGTCCAGGGGTTTGTTTAAATAAGAACTCAATCTGTGTTTCAAGTTTCTTGATGGAAGCATCTTGATTCTGCATGTTGGATTGCACTTCTTCTCGGAAAGCTTTACTATCTTGAATTTCTCTACATAGATTTTCAAGTAGAGCCTCAATCTTTGAAAGTCTATCCTCTGTTAGTGATGGTGGGTTGAGATTAGGTGGTTGAGAAGGGTGGTTAGGTGATTGTTGATAGGATCTTTGTGAGGTATGTTGGTGAGTTGCATTATTGTTGGAGTTGAGGTTGTGGCGTCTCTGGTCTTAACCTTGATCTTGTTGATTTCCCCAACCAAAGTTAGGGTGATTTCTCCATCCAGAGTTGTAGGTTTTGGAGTATGGGTCATGGATTTGTCTAGGTGAGTTTCCAATATAGTTGGCTTGTTCCCAGTCACCTTCTTCTCCTATATTCACTCCTTCTTGAGTTGGTGATGAAGTGATGACTGCTGCAACTTGGTTTTCCTCCACCTTCTTGGTGAGATCTGCTAGCTGCTTGGTGATCATCTTGGTTTGAGCTAACAATGCATCCATGTGGTTCAGCTCCATTACTCTTCAAGTGTTACTTCTTTCAGAGGCATAGAAGTAGTCATTCTCAGCTACTATTTCAATTACATCTATGGCTTCTTCAATGGTTTTCTTCTTGTTTAGAGAGCCCCCTGATAAATGATCTATAGCCTTCTTTGACTCATAGGAAAGACCTTCATAGAAAATGTGAAGTTGAACCCATTCATTGAACATATCTGGTGGGCATCTTCTTGTTAAGTCCTTGAACCTCTCCTATGCCTCATAGAGAGTCTCACCATCTTGTTGCCTGAAAGTCTGCACTTCAGCTCTCAGCCTGTTAATTCTTTGAGGAGGGTAGAATCTTGCAAAAAATTTGTTCACCACATCTTCCCAATTTGTCAAACTCTCCCTTGGAAAGGATTCGAGCCACTTGGATGCCTTGTCCTTGAGTGAAAAAGGGAACAACAGCAGCCTATAGACATCTAGGTGGACTCCATTAGACTTCACAGAGTCACAAATTCTCAGGAAGGTAGTTAGATGTTGATTGGGGTCTTCTTGAGCACTTCCTCCAAATGAGCAGTTGTTCTGAACAAGGGTGATGAGCTGGGGTTTTAGTTCAAAGTTGTTGGCATGTATGGTGGGCTTTTGGATGCTACTTCCACAGTTTTCTGGATTTGGATTGATGTAGGATCCTAGAACTCTCCTTTCTTACCCAGCATGATTTGCAGGGCCTTCTCTAGCATGGTTGTGAGCCTCTTCTTCATGATTATTTTCCAAGTTCTCTTCCATGTTGGGTTCAATGTACTCTTCCTCTTTCTCAGCACCAACAACTCCTTTCCCTTTTGCTTCCCTCCTTAATCTCCAGAGGATTCTCTCATGTTCTGAATCGAAGGAAGTTGATGTTCCCTCTCTTCTTCCTATCATACAACTAACAAAATAAGAAGCAAGAGATAAAATGAAGAGGTTATTCTTGTTAGAGTGAATGTTAGTGTGAGTGATGTAAATTATCAAACAGTTAGTGGGTTAGTGAGCAAAATTGTAGATAATAACAGGGAAGAATGAAAAACAGAGAGGGTATAGAGGATGAGGAAAAAGTTAAACAAAGTGAAAATAAATGACTGAATAAAGTAAACAAACAAAAGAAAAATGCTCAATCTAGTGAGCTTCCAACTTAATCATTGTTGATACAAAATCAATCCCCAGCAACGGCGCCATAAACTTGATTCATGAAAACTTGTCTCTCAACAAATTTTCCTTCGGCAAGTATACCGAATTTGTCGTCAAGTAAAAACTCACAATAGAGTGAGGTCGAATCCCACAGAGATTGGTTGGTCAAGAAACTTTAGTTGGAAGAGTATGCTAGTTGAGCTAAACAGAGCGTAGTTTGAGAATTGCAGAAAATTAAATGGCGGAAAATTAAATAGCAGAAAATAAAGGGCAGAATCTTAAATGGGGATTTGGGGTAATGAGCATGAAAATAAATGACAGAAAATAAAGAGAATGGGTAAGATCAGAAATGGGGAATTCATTGCGCTCAGGAGATGTTGTATTCTCCGGATCAAGTTCATTTTCATCTCTTCCTCAATCAATGCATCTATTGATCTCCTTGGCAATCTTAGGTGATTAGATTCCAATTCCTTGGTAATCCAATCTCTCTAAATTGCCTAATTCCTTGATTTAATTGCTCATGGGAAGAGATGAAGTATGGTCACTGATTATACCACATGTATTTCCAAATCAAAGTGTTGGGAGGATTACATGTCACTATATCCGCCCAGACCCCGATTTGGTCCAACATGAGAAAGCATTTCTAGCATGATCTCCTCATCCCTTTTCCAAGGCTAAAAGGAGATCCAATTATGGAGAGTTTCTTTTCCAAGACAACTAACCAATTGAATTAAGATCGAAAGCATTCTAGTAAATCAAAAGAGAAGAAGGAAGAAGAGAATGAAAACTATAATTGATCCATCAAATTACAACAGAGCTCCCTAACCCAATGAAAGGGGTTTAGTTGTTCATAGCTCTAGAAATGGAAAATGGCAGAAAAGAATACATCCAAGCTAAAAGTGCAGAAAAAGTAAATATACAGAGAGTAGTTCTCCAAAGTGCCAATCTTCTCTATAGTTCAAAACTACTCCTATATATACTACTCCTCTTGATCTTCTAGTGAGTTCTTCAAGTCTTGGATGTGGGCTTTGGATCTTGAGTTGAAGCAGTTCCAATCTTTAGTGGGCCCAGCTTGCAGAGAAGTATGAATTAGGCATGGGCGTTAGTGAAGTTAACGTTAAGTGACATTGTGGGTTCGAGAACGTTAGTGGCAATCACAATTTTCACTAACGTTCCAACCCCATATAGCCTACGTTAACTCCAACGTTAGTGGCACTAACGTGACCACTAATGTTGCCTTGTAAATCTTCGCTAGTGTTATTGGGACTCACCTTTCCCAATAACGTTGGCTTATAACCCTTCGCAAGCGTCATTAGGACTCACCTTTCCCATTAACGTTGTCTTATGCCCTTTGTCCCTACGTTAGAGTTCACGTTAGTGTAACTAACGTGGCTCTTAACGTGGCTATGCCTCACCTTCGAGAGCGTTAGTGACACTTACCTTTGTCACTAACGCTCAAAGTGCCCCTACTTTCCACGTTAGAGCTCACGTTAAGTTAACGTGGCCACTAACGTGGTAGTAATGCCATCTTCCAACGTTAGTGACAAAGGTGAGTGTCACTAACGTTGGCTCATCAATCTCAGCTCTATGCTAACTTTCACGTTAGTGGTCTTAACGTGACCACTAACGTGGGCAATGCTAGTTGATCCAACGTTAGTGACAAAGGTGAGTGTCACTAACGTTGGCATTGTTCCTTTCTTCCACGTTAGAGTTCACGTTAACTAAGTTAACTTGACTCTTAACGTGGCTCATTGCCAAATCTTGGAACGTTAGTGGTGTTCAGATTTACCACTAACGTTGGAGCTTTCTTTGTCTCCACATTAACTACCACGTTAACTGAGTCAACGTGGCAATTAACGTGTGCTTATGATGGCTTCGTGGTGCACGAAATTGCAATCACACTTTTGCAACCCCGCACAACTAACCAGCAAGTGCACTGGGTCGTCCAAGTAATACCTTACGTGAGTAAGGGTCGATCCCACGGAGATTGTCGGCTTGAAGCAAGCTATGGTTATCTTGTAACTCTTAGTCAGGATATCAAAGATTATCAGGATTGATTGTAAAAAGCAAAAGAACATAAAACAGGTACTTGTTTTGCAGTGATAGAGAACAGGTTGAGGTTTTGGAGATGCTCCATCTTCTGAATCTCTACTTTCCTACTGTCTTCTTCTTCAAACACGCAAGGCTCCTTCCATGGCAAGCTGTATGTAAGGGTTTCACCGTTGTCAGTGGCTACCTCCCATCCTCTCAGTGGAAATGTTCAACGCACCCTGTCACGGCACG
>NC_029776.3:79088438-79089858 GCF_000817695.3 Arachis duranensis | reverse complement strand
TTCCAGTATTACCACCGGATACATACATGCCACAGACACTTACTTGGGTGAACCTTTTCAGATTGTGACTCAGCTTTGCTAAAGTCCCCAATTAGAGGTGTCCAGGGTTCTTAAGCACACTCTTTTTGCCTTGGATCAAAACTTTATTTCTTTCTTTTTCTTTTTTTCTTTCTTTCTCTTTTTTTTTGAATTTTTTTTTTGTATTCACTGCTTTTTCTTGCTTCAAGAATCAATCTGATGATTTTTTAGATCCTCAATAACAGTTTTCTTTTTCCCTCATTCTTTCAAGAGCCAACAATTTTAACATTCTCAAAACAACAAATTCAAAAGACATATGCAATGTTCAAGCATTCATTCAGAAAACAAAAAGTATTGTCACCACATCAAACTAATTCAACTAGTTTCAAGGATAAATTCGAAATCCTGTACTTCTTGTTCTTTTGTGATTAAAGCATTTTTCATTTAAGAGAGGTGATGGATTCATAGGACATTCATAGCTTTAAGACATGAATTTTAAATTTTATTAATTATGAATTAAGAACTAGACTCAAAAATAGATATAAGATGAGACTAGAAAATAAAAATAGAAAACAAAAATTTAAATAGGCTCCTAATGATAGAGGTTTTCACAGAGTTAGGACTCAACAACCTTGATTTTGAGAAGTGGATGCTCCCTCAAATTGAGGGGAGAATTTTTGGCGTTTCAGTTCTTGAAGTTCACGCCCCTGCTTCTCTTGTTCCTTCAGCAATTTGCAGAGCATGCAGTTCTGATTCTGTTGTTCTTCCTTTAGTTGCTCCATAGTTTCCTGTAACTTGGTGATAGATGCTTCTAGGCTGGTCCAGTAGTCAATTTTTGGGAATTCAGGGAGGAATTCCTGCGCCCTCCTCTTGATAGAGTTGTCTTGCATTTGTCCTTCCATTGACTTCTTGGTGATTGGATGTTTAATGGGTATGAGCTCATCTATTCCCATCTTCACCCCAGCCTCTTTACAGAGCAAGGAGATCAAGCTTGGGTAAGCCAGTTTAGCTTCAGTGGAATTCTTATTTGCAATTGTGTAAATCTCACAAGCAATCAGATGATGAACCTCCACTTCTTTTCCAAGCATAATGCAATGAATCATCACTGCTCTCTTGATAGTGACCTCAGAACGGTTGTTAGTGGGCAATATGGAACGCCCAATAAAGTCTAGCCAACCTCTTGCAATTGGTTTGAGGTCTCCCCTCTTGAGTTGGTTTGGGACACCCTTTGAATTGGTTATCCACTTAGTTCCAGGGAGGCATATGTCCTCTAGAACTTGATCCAACCCTTTATCTGCTCTCACCATTCTCCTATTAAAGGATTCAGGATCATCTTGCAGTTGAGGCAATTTGAAGACCTCTCTTATTTTGTCCAGATGGAAGTACATAACTTTCCCTCTGA
>NC_029776.3:79082466-79084254 GCF_000817695.3 Arachis duranensis | reverse complement strand
TTGGGAGGCTTATCCTCCTCTTGAGGAATTTTCGAAAATTCCTTTGTTTCTACTGATTCTTCTTGATCAGGTTGAGCCTCTTTGAAGATGTCCTCAAGCTCTGATTCTAGGCTCTCAGCCATATTGATCTCTTCTACCAGAGAGTCAATAATGTCAGCGCCCATGCATTCATTTGGTGTGTCTGGATGCTGCATGGCTTTTACAGCATTCAACTTGAACTCATCCTCATTGACTCTCAGGGTTACTTCCCCTTTTTGTACATCAATGAGAGTTCGTCCAGTTGCTAGGAAAGGTCTTCCTAGAATGAGAGTTGCACTCTTGTGCTCCTCCATTTCCAGTACCACAAAGTTAGTTGGAAAAGCGAATGGTCTAACTTTGACAATCATATCCTCTATTATGCCTGATGGGTATTTAATGGAGCCATCAGCAAGTTGGAGGCATATCCGGGTTGGTTTGACTTCTCCAGTCAATCCAAGCTTTCTGATAGTGGATGCAGGTATTAGATTGATGCTTGCTCCAAGATCACATAGGGCTGTCTTGGTGCAAGCACCTTCTAATGTGCATGGTATCATAAAGCTTCCTGGATCTTGAAGCTTTTCTGGTAAGCTTTTGAGGATGACTGCACTGCATTCTTCAGTGAGAAATATTTTTTCAGTTTCTCTCCAGTCCACTGCATTCTTCAGTGAGAAATACTTTTTCAGTTTCTCTCCAATCCTTCTTATGACTTAAGATTTCTTTCATGAACTTAGCATAAGAAGGTATTTGTTCAAGTGCCTCTGCAAACGGAATCTTTATTTCAAGAGTCCTTAGATAGTCTGCAAAGCGGGCAAATTGCTTATCCTGTTCCGCTTGGTGGAGTTTTTGAGGATAAGGCATCTTGGCTTTATATTCTTCAACCTTAGTTGCTGCAGGTTTATTCCTTACAGAAGTGGTTGAAGAAGCCTTTTTAGAGGGATTACTGTCAGCACTCTCAGGTGTCTGATCTTCCCTTAGCGTTTGGACGCCAGGATTGGGTGGAAAATAGGCGTTTAACGTCAACTTTTCCCCCTTTTCTGGCGTTCGAACGCCAGAACTGGGCAGGGAATGGGCGTTTAACGCCAGCTTTCCCCCCTTTTCTGGCGTTTGAACGCCAAAAGTGTTCCTCTCTGGGCTCTTACTGTCCTCAGAGGGATTTTGAAAAGTGGTTTGGTTATCCTCTGTCAATTGTTCCTTATTTGGCTTTTTGCTACTTTGAGCAGTGTTATTCAATGTCTTCCCACTCCTCAGTTGAACTGCTTGACATTCTTCTGTTATCTATTTAGATATCTGCTGTTTTGCTTGATTTAACTGCAGTTCTATGTTCTTGTTAGCAACTTTAGTTTCATGGAGCATCTCTTTAAATTCTGCTAACTGTTCTGTCATCAGGAGCAATTGTTGATTAAGCTCAATCATCTGTTCTTGAGGATTAGGATCAGTGGCTACTGCCATGACTTCCTCTTTTGGAGAGAACTCATTGCTGGAGTACAAATATTGGTTTCTAGCAACAGTGTCTATGAGCTCTTGAGCTTCTTCAATTGTCTTCCTCATATGTATAGATCCACCAGCTGAGTGGTCTAAAGACATCTGAGCTTTTTCTATAAGCCCATAGTAGAAGATGTCTAATTGTACCCACTCTGAAAACATTTCAGAGGGGCATTTTCTTAGCATGCTTCTATACCTCTCCCAGGCATTATAAAAGGATTCATTATCCTCTTGTTTAAAGCCTTGGATGTCCAGCCTTAGCTGTGTCATCCTCTTTGGAGGGTAAAA
>NC_029776.3:79075176-79081467 GCF_000817695.3 Arachis duranensis | reverse complement strand
GTCGGTTCTCAATCAGGCCGGAATAGAATCCAGTGATTCTTTTACGTCTGTCACTAACGCCCCGCCTTCAGGAGTTTGAAGTTCATCACAGTCATTCAGTCATTGAATCCTACTCAGAATACCACAGACAAGGTTAGACGGAAGGTACACAAAGAAACGTGTAAAGTGTTATGAGGTACAGATACAATGTCAAAAGATCCTATTAATAGTGAACTAGTAACCTAGGGTATACAGAAATGAGTAAATGACGTAAAAATCCACTTCTGGGTCCACTTAGTGTGTGCTTGGGCTGAGCATTGAAGCTTTCATGTGTAGAGACCTTTTCTGGAGTTAAACGCCAGCTTTCATGCCAGTTTGGGCGTTTAACTCCAGTTTTTATGCCAGTTCCGGCGTTTAACGCTGGAAATTCTAAGGGTGACTTTGAATGCCGGTTTGGGCCATTAAATCTTGGACAAAGTATGAACTATCATATATTGCTGGAAAGCCCAGGATGTCTACTTTCCAACGCCGTTGAGAGCGCGCCAATCGGGCTTCTGTAGCTCCAGAAAATCCACTTCGAGTGCAGGAAGGTCAGAATCCAATAGCATCTGCAGTCCTTTTCAGTCTCTGAATCAGATTTTTGCTCAGGACCCTCAATTTCATCCAGAAAGTACCTGAAATCACAGAAAAACACACAAACTCCTAGTAAAGTCCAGAAAAGTGAATTTTAACTAAAAACGAATAAAAATATACTAAAAACTAACTAGATCATACTAAAAACATACTAAAAACAATGCCAAAAAGCGTATAAATTATCCGCTCATCACTTCGCGGGCGTTATTGGTGATCACTTTTCTCCTTAACGTTGCAAGCTATTTAGCATTCTACGTTAGTGGTCACGTTAACTAGATTAACGTGAGTACTAACGTGGTTCTTCCTTGCTTCCTTTGTCCTGAAATCAGGCAAATAAAGTGCATCAAAGCTCTAGTCAAAGTCATGAGATTATGCATCATCAATTTATCATTCAATTCTAGCAAAATCCTCATGAAATCATGTGAAATTCACAATAGTTACTTGAATCAATGTGTAAGTGTATTTTCATCCAAAACTTGCCTTATTCACAAAGAAAATGCATGAAACTACCTTAAAACAGTAAAGAAAAGGTCAGTGAAATTGGCCTAGATACCCTGGCATCATACAGCGGTGTGACTAGTTTAGATAGAATTCTCTAAGTTTAGATAACCCAGTTTATAGTTTAAGTTCTTTATTTATTTATTTCTGTTATAAGATTGAAAATCAGTATGAGATGTGGAGTTCTAGGATTGCCTTCGGCGTCCTGGAGGCTTACATCTTACATCATTGGGCACTGTTACCATACTGAGAACCTCCGGTTCTCATTCCATACTTTGTTGTTGTTTTTCAGATGCAGGACGTAATCTACCTCGGTGTGATTACGGATATGGTAACAGAGCGGAGTATGGTTTGTTCCTTGTTTACTTCTGTTTTGCTTACGTCATATTTTTCTCTCACCTTTTGTATAATTATCTTTATGGACTTAGAGGCTTACTTGAGAGATAGGTTGCATAAGCTGTTTTAATTCTAAAACTCTGTATATCTCTATTTGTAACTAGTCGGCTTAAACTTTGCAAGTTGCGGCTAGTTCTCTATAATTATTATATTCATATATTTATATGTTTTATTCTCTTATACCTATACCTTGTACCTTATGCGTTTAGTTACCGTGTGCGAACGCTTCACGTATATAATTCCGCATTATGCGATTTTGAGTTTTAATCCTTCATCAGGCTTATAGAATATATTACTTCCTTTTATATATATATATATATCTAAGCCTTAGAACTGTCGTAACCTCTGATTAACCTTTGCTTTACGGCTAGAGGTAAAGCTTAGGGTAATTAGGGTATTATAGTTTGGGTAGGACCCATTGGCTATTGAGGCCTCAAAATTCGAAATTGGAGTACCCCTGCCACCCCTGGGCATTCGACGCCAGGTTTAGGCATTGAACGCCAGGGATGGGCTACTTTTTTTTTGAATGGTGGGGCGTCCAACGTCAAGAATGAGCATTGAATGCCCTAGGGTGACCAAATTATGGTCCTGAGCTACTCTTGAGAGGGCATTGAACGACCAGCTTTCATCCCCTTTCTGGAGTTCAACGCCAACAAGGGGCTCCCTCTAGGGTGTTCTGTTTTCTCTCCTATGCATTCCTGTTTATGTTCTAAGTGCTACACATGATCACAAATGTTAAAAAGAAGAGGAAAAATATGAAAAACAATACAAAATAAAATCATATGAATTCAAAACCAAAATTATATAAAGGAAAATAAATTAAGATATACTGTACATATGGTTGGGTTGCCTCCCAACAAGCGCTTTTTTATCGTCATTAGCTTGACGGATAGCTCCTATATGGAGGTTGATAGGGGCTCAGATCTTCACCCCTTATGGTGAACTTTCTTCTTGTGCTCTCATGAATTAGTTCAACATGTTCCAAAGACAGAATCCGGTTCACAGTATGTAGAATGACTGGGCTTCTAGTGAAGGCAACTTTCATGCTAGGTGAGAAGTCTTCAGTAAGAATCTTTTTGTCCCAACAGGCTTTGGGTACCTTCTTCTTGGTTCTTCCTTCCTTAGTGGTTGGTGGTGAATTCCCAATACCAAACTTAGATTTGATATCTTGGGGCTCTATAAGCCTCTGTACTGAGAGAGAGGATTGAAATACTAAGTGTTGTATAGTAGTACCTTCTTTGTCAGAGAGAAATTGAGGGTTGGGAATCTTAAATAGGATATGATCTTCCCGTAGCCTCAGAATTAGCTCTCCTTTCTCCACATCAATCAAGGCTTTCACAATAGATAAGAAGGGCCTTCCAATGATGATGGAGTTGTCCCTGTCCTTTCCAGTGTCATATATCATGAAGTCTGTAGGGAGGTAAAGGTCTTCAACCTTTACAAGGACGTTCTCCACCAGTCCATACGCCTATTTCAGGGACTTATCTTCCATTTTTAGTGAGGCCTTGATATGTTGCACCTCTTGGATTCCCATCTTCCTCATCACAGAGAGAGGCATAAGATTGATGCTTAAACCAAGGTCGCACAGTGCCTTCTTAAATGTGATGGTCTCTATAGTAACAGGGAATCAAAAAGCTTTCGGGATCTGGAATCTTCAAAGGTAGCTTCCTTTGCACAAGGGCACTGCATTCCTTTGTCAGTACCACTGTTTCATCCCCCTTCAGGGCCGTCTTTTCAAAAATTATGCTTTTTAAACAAGCCATATAAGGGGGTTTCTTCTCCAACACCTCTGCAAAAGAGATATTAACTTATAGCTTCCTGAAGACTGCCAAGAACTGAGCAAGTTGCTCATCCTCAGGCTCCTTTTGCACGTCTAGGGAGGGTTGGTCTTTAGACTCCTTTATCTCCATAGGGGCATGCATGGTTACACTCCCAATCTCCTCCAGAGCCTTGTTTTCCTTCAGATTCTCAGTAGTAGGTTCCTCAATGGGTTCGACCTCAGCTTCCATATTGAGGGCTTTGCACTCTTCCCTTAGATTTACCTCAGTGTTTCTTGGAAGAGTGTTGGAGGGTTCCTCAAGTAGCATCTTACTCAACTAACCGACCCGTATCTCCAAATTCTTAATGGAAGACTGGTGCATGAAATTACAATCACATTTGCAATCCCACACAATTAACCAGCAAGTGCACTGGGTCGTCCAAGTAATACCTTACGTGAGTAAGGGTCAATCCCATGGAGATTGTCGCCTTGAAGCAAGCTATGGTTATCTTGTAACTCTTAGTCAGGATATCAATAATTATCCTTAGTTTTAATTGCAGAAAGTAAAAGAACATGAAATAAAAAGTACTTGTTATGCAGTAATAGAGAACAGGTTGAGGTTTTGGAGATGCTATGTCTTCTGAATCTCTGCTTTCCTACTGTTGTCTTCTTCACACACGCAAGGCTCTTTCCATGGCAAGCTGTATGTTGGTGGATCACCGTTGTCAATGGCTACCATCCATCCTCTCAGTGAAAATAGTCCAACTACGGGTTTCGTAAGGCTAATCATTTGTCGGTTCTCACTCGTGCTGGAATAGGATCCATTGATCCTTTTGCACACTGTCACTGTGCCCAACATTTGTGAGTTTGAAGCTCGTCACAGTCACCCCTTCCCAGATCCTACTCGGAATACCACAGACAAGGTTTATACTTTCCGGATCTCAAGAGTGCTGCCAATTGATTCTAGCTTATACCACGAAGACTCTGTTTCACGGATTTGAACACTCTGTTGTCAGGAGAGGCAATCAAACTCTTGAACCAGGAACCCAAGAAATACACACTCAATCTAAGGTAGAACGGAAGTGGTTGTCAGGAACGCGTTCATAAGTTGAGAATGGTGATGAGGGTTATGAATCATCACATTCATCATGTTGAAGTGCGAATGAATATCTTAGAATAGAAACAAGCGTGATTGAATAGAAAACAGTAATAATTGCATTAATCAATCGAGACACAGCAGAGCTCCTAACTCCCAACCATGGGGTTTAGAGACTCATGCCGTAGAAGATACAAATTCAGATGTAAAATGTCATGAGGTACAAAATAAATCTCTAAAAGTAGTTTTTATACTAAACTAGTAACCTAGCTTTTGTGCCAGTTTGGGCGTTTAACTTCAACTTTTATGCCAGTTCTGGTGTTTAACGCTAGAAAGAAGCTGTATTTGTGCTATCAAATCTCGGGAAAAGTATGATCTATTATTCATTGCTGGAAAGCCCAAGATGTCTACTTTCCAATGCAATTGAGACCGCAGCAATTGGGCTTCTGTAGCTCAAGAAAATTCATTTCGCGTGCAGGAGGGTCAGAATCCAACAGCATCTGCAGTCCTTTTTCAGCCTCTGAATCAGATTTTTGCTCAGGTCCCTCAATTTCAGCCAGAAAATACCTAAAATGATAGAAAAATACACAAACTAATAGTAAAGTCCAGAAATGTGATTTTTGCATGAAAACTAATAAAAATATACTAAAAATAACTAAATCACACTAAAAACTACACGAAAATACCACCAAAGAGTGTATAAAATATCCGCTCATCACAACACCAAACTTAAACTGTTGCTTGTCCCCAAGCAACTAGATAAATAAAATAGGATAGAAAGAAAATCAAGAGGTAATACATCTCAGAGTTTTAAGTGACGCTCAGATTCTAATTAGATGAGAGGGGGGCTAGTAGCTTTTTGCTTCTGAATAGTTTTGGCATCTCAATTTATCCTTTGAAGCTCAGAATGATTGGCATCCATAGGAACTCAGAATTCAGATAGTGTTATTGATTCTCCAAGTTTAATATGTTGATTCTTGAACACAGCTACTTTATGAGTCTTGGCTGTGACCCTAAGCATCTTATTTTCCAGTAATATTACAGGATACATAAATGCCACAGACACATAACTGGGTGAACCTTTCAGATTGTGACTTAGCTTTGCTAGAGTCCCCAGTTAAAGGTGCCCAGAGTTCTTAGGCACACTCTTTTGCTTTAGATCACGACTTTAACCACTAGTCTCAAGCGTTTCACTTGGACCTTCATGACACAAGCACATGGTTAGGGACAGCTTGATTTAGCTGCTTAGGCCAGGATTTTATTCCTTTGGGCCCTCCTATCCGTTAATGCTCAAAGCCTTGGATCCTTTTTACCCTTGCCTTTTGGTTTAAAGGGCTATTGGCTTTTTTTGCTTGCTTTTTCTTTATTTTTCATTTTTTTAATACTTTGTATTTTTCACTGCTTTTTCTTGCTTCAAGAATCAATTTTATGATTTTTCTGATTGTCAACAACATTTCTCCTTCTTTTCATCATTGTTTCAAGAGGCAACAATTTTAACATTCATAAACTTCACTATAAAAAATATGCAATGTTCAAGCATTCATTCAGAAGACAAAAAGTGTTGCCACCACATAAAAATAATTAGAATTTTTCTTATTGAAAACTTGAAACAATTGCCTCCTTATTCTAAAAAACATCTACTATTTTATTCATGTTTAGTGATGATGAGAAGAATAAATTATAGCTTACTTGGAGATAATAAAAATAAAAATAGAGGCCCTAATTACTAATACTCATGTAATTCTTAAGATACATTTCTAATAATAAAAGTTATCACAAGTTTAAGATTAGGACTCAACAACCTTTATCTTGGGAGATGGATGTTCCTTCAATCTGTGGGATGTCTGGTCCCTCAAGGGAGAGCTTTTGGTGCTTCAGCTCCTGTAGCTCACGCCCTTGCTTTTCTTGTTCCTTAAGCAGTTTGCAGAGC
>NC_029776.3:79074783-79075124 GCF_000817695.3 Arachis duranensis | reverse complement strand
CGGATAATTTATACGCTTTTTTGCATTGTTTTTAGTATGTTTTTAGTATGTTTTAGTTAGTTTTTATTATATTTTTATTAGTTTTTAGTTAAAATTCTATTTTCTGGACTTTACTATGATTTTGTGTGTTTTTCTGTGATTTCAGGTATTTTCTGGCTGAAATTGAGGGACCTGAGCGAAAATCTGATTCAGAGGCTGAAAAGGACTGCAGATGCTGTTGGATTCTGACCTCCCTGTACTCGAAGTGGATTTTCTGGAGCTACAGAAGTCCAATTGGCGCGCTCTCAACGGCGTTGGAAAGTAGACATTCTGGGCTTTCCAGCAATATATGATAGTTCATA
>NC_029776.3:79074086-79074666 GCF_000817695.3 Arachis duranensis | reverse complement strand
AAGAATGGGAGTTAAACGCCCAAACTGGCACCAAAGCTGGCGTTTAACTCCAAGAAGAGTCTCTACACGAAAATGCTTCAACGTTCAGCCCAAGCACACACCAAGTGGGCCCGGAAGTTGATTTTTATGTCATTTACTCATCTCTGTAAACCCTAGGCTAGTAGTTCTTTATAAGTAGGACCTTTTACTATTGTATGGAGAGATATCTGGGTAGCTATCTTTGTTCTGATGCTATCTTAGATCATTGGGAGGCTGGCCATTCGGCCATGCCTAGACCTTGTTCTTATGTATTTTCAACGGTAGAGTTTCTACACACCATAGATTAAGGTGTGGAGCTCTGCTGTACCTCGAGTATTAATGCAATTACTATTGTTCTTCTATTCAATTCCGCTTGTTCTTGTTCTAAGATATCACTTGTTCTTCAACTTGATGAATGTGATGATCCGTGACACTCATCATCATTCTCACCTATGAACGTGTGCCTGACAACCACCTCCGTTCTACCTTAGATTGGGTGGATATCTCTTGGATTCCTGATACACGATGCATGGTTGATCGCCTGACAACCGAGCCAGCCATT
>NC_029776.3:79072075-79074081 GCF_000817695.3 Arachis duranensis | reverse complement strand
TAAGCTTGCCATGGAAAGGAGTAAGAAGGATTGGATGAAGACAGTAGGAAAGCAGAGAGACGGAAGGGACAAAGCATCTTCATACGCTTATCTGAAATTTCTACCAATGAATTACATAAGTATCTCTATCTTTATTCTTATGTTTTATGCGTATATCACCATACCCATTTGAGTTTGCCTGACTGAGATTTACAAGGTGACCATAGCTTGCTTCATACCAACAATCTCTGTGGGATCGACCCTTACTCGCGTAAGGTTTATTATTTGGACGACCTAGTACACTTGCTGCTTAGTTGTGTGAAGTTGTAGTGATCACAATTTCGTCCACCAAGTTTTTGGCGCCGTTGCCGGGGATTGTTCGAGTTTTCGGCAAGCTTTTGGTCCGGTAACATCAGTGCCAAATTTTTGATCCGGCAACAGCACCAAGTTTTTGGCGCTGTTGCCGGGGATTGTTCGAGTTTGGACAACTGACGGTTCATCTTGTTGCTTAGATTAGGTATTTTTTTCAGAATTCTTGAAGATGAATTCTAGAGTTTCATGATGATTTGTTGAAGTCTGGCTGGCTGTGAAGCCATGTCTAATTTCATTGGACTAAGGTTTCAACTTATCATCACAAGAGCTTGTTGATTTCTATCAATCTTGCTGTTGGAGCAGTGATCTGCTAAGGCTTGGCTGGCCATTGGCCATGTCTAGTGTTTTGGACCGGAGCTTTCTTTGAAGGTTGGCTGGCTGTGAAGCCATGTCTAATTCCTGGACCGGAGTCTTAGACTAAACATTGCATGATTCCTGGAATTCTCATTAAGAATTTTGATACCTTTATTTTCTTTTTCCACTTAATTTTCGAAAAAAAAGCACAAAAAATTTTACAAAATCATAAAAAACCAAAAATATTTCTTGTTTGAGTCTAGAGTCTCATTTTAAGTTTGGTGTCAATTGCATGTTTCTGTTCTTCATGCATTCATGTGTGTCTTCATTAATCTTCAAGTAATTCTTGATGATTTTCTTGCTCTGATCTTTGAATTCTATTGACTTGAGTGTTTATGTGTCTCATATGCATTTTCATTTTGTTAGTGTCAGTAGTATACAAACTGTTAAGTTTGGTGTCTTGCATGCTTTGATTTTTGTTGCATTTTGATTATTCCTTATTATTAAAAATCCAAAAATATTTTTAATTTGTGTCTTTTCAAGTCAAGAATACAGAGAATTGAAGATTCAGAACATACTGCAGAGGAATTATACAAAAAAGCAGGGCGTTCAAAATGCCCAGTGAAGAAGACAGACTGGCGTTTAAACGCCAGCCAGGGTGCCTGGCTGGGCGTTTAACGCCCAAAAGGGTAGAGTTTTGGGCGTTAAACGCCAGAATGTGCACCATTATGGGCGTTTAATGCCAGGATGGCACAAGAGGGAAGATTTTGTTTTCAATGCAAATTTTTTTCAAGTTTTCAAAATTTTTCAAAATCAAATCTTTTTCAAATCAAATCTTTTCAATCAAATCTTTTTCAAAATCAATTTCTTTCCATTTTCAAAGATACTTGCTATCAATTAATGATTTGATTCAACATTTCAAGTATGTTGCCTTTTCTGTTGAGAAAGGTTTAATGTTTGAATCATATCTTTTCTTGTTAGTCAAGTTATTAATTTTTAAAATCAAATCTCTTTAAAATGTTTTTCAAATCATATCTTCTCAATCACATCCTTTTAAAACCATAACTTTTCAATCATATGTTCCTAATCACATCTTTTTCAAAATAGTTTTCAATCAAATCATTTTTATTTCTAATTTCAAAATCTTTTTCAAAAATCACTTGATTTCTTTTCCACTCTTGGTTTTCGAAAATCAATTAGTGTTTTTCAAAATGTTTTTAAAATTTTTGACTTAATTTTCGAAAACTTCTTTCCCTCTTCTCTTATCCTTCTATTTATGGACTAACACTATTCCTCAATGAACAATTCGAACTCCATCTCTCTTGATAAGTTCGAATTTTCTACTTCTGCCTTCTATTTTT
>NC_029776.3:79069500-79069678 GCF_000817695.3 Arachis duranensis | reverse complement strand
GGGAGGCCACAACCAACTTCTAAGTTTGGTGTTGAACCCCCACATTCAAACTCTAAGTTTGGTGTTGGGAGGTCCCAACATTGCTCTGAGCACCTGTGAGGCTCCATGAGAGTCCTCTGTCAAGCTACTGACATTAAAAAAGTGCTTGTTGGGAGGCAACCCAATGTTATATTTTATA
>NC_029776.3:79068606-79069286 GCF_000817695.3 Arachis duranensis | reverse complement strand
TGGGCGTTTAACGCCCAGTCTGGCACCATTCTGGGTGTTTAACGCCAGAAAGGGGCACCAGACTGGCGTTAAACGCCAGAAAAGGGCAAGCACTTGGCGTTAAACGCCAGGAATGGGCACCAGCCCGGCGTTTAACGCCAGAATTGGCTAAAAACGCATTTTTGCATGCCATTTGGTGCAGGGATGACTTTTCCGTGACACCTCAGGATCTGTGGACCCCACAGGATCCCCACCCACCCTACCACTCTCTCTCTTCTTCACCCATTCACCAATCACCTCAACACATCTTCCCCAAAACCCTTCATCTATCAAATCCCATCTTTCTCTTCACCACTCACATCCATCCTTCATAAAACCCCACCTACCTCACCATTCAAATTCAAACCACTTTCCCTCCCAAACCCACCCATACATGACCGAACCATGACCCCCCCACTCCTATATAAACCCATCTTCACTCCTTCATTTTCACACAATCTAAACACCACTTCTCCCCCTTTTTGGCCGAACACAAAAGCCTCCTCCATCTCCTTCATTTCTTCTTCTTCTACTCCCTCCTTTCTTCTTTTGCTCGAGGACGAGCAAACCTTTTAAGTTTGGTGTGGTAAAAGCATTGCTTTTTGTTTTTCCATAACCATTTATGGCATCCAAGGCCGGAGAAACCTCTAGAAAGAGGAAAG
>NC_029776.3:79068288-79068525 GCF_000817695.3 Arachis duranensis | reverse complement strand
AGATTCATCTCAAGGGTGCATCAAGACCACTTCTATGAAGTTGTGGCCTTGAAGAAGGTGATCCCCGAAGTCCCTTTCAAATTCAAAAAGGGTGAATATCCAGAGATCCGACATGAGATCCGAAGAAGAGGTTGGGAAGTTCTTACCAACCCCATTCAACAAGTCAGAATCTTAATGGTTCAAGAGTTCTATGCCAATGCATGGATCACTAAGAACCATGACCAAAGTGTGAACCCG
>NC_029776.3:79066665-79066912 GCF_000817695.3 Arachis duranensis | reverse complement strand
TGAGTTTGTGTGTTTTTCTGTGATTTCAGGTATTTTCTGGCTGAAATTGATGGACCTGAGCAAAAATCTGATTTAGAGGCTGAAAAGGACTGCAGATGCTGTTGGATTCTGACCTCCCTGCACTCGAAGTGGATTTTCTGGAGCTACAGAAGCCCAATTGGCGCGATCTTAACGGCGTTGGAAAGAAGACATTCTGGGCTTTCCAGCAATATATGATAGTCCATACTTTGCCCAAGATTTGATGGTT
>NC_029776.3:79061755-79066537 GCF_000817695.3 Arachis duranensis | reverse complement strand
AAAGCTGGCGTTTAACTCCAAGAGGAGTCTCTACACGAAAATGCTTCATTGCTCAGCCCAAGCACACACCAAGTGGGCCTAGAAGAGGATTTTTATGTCATTTACTCATCTCTGTAAACCCTAGGCTACTAGTTCTTTATAAGTAGGACCTTTTACTATTGTATGGAGAGACATCTGGGTAGCTATCTTTGTTCTGATGCTATCTTAGATCATTGGGAGGCTGGCCATTCGGCCATGCCTAGACCTTGTTCTTATGTATTTTCAACGGTGGAGTTTCTACACACCATAGATTAAGGTGTGGAGCTCTGCTGTACATGCAATTACTATTGTTCTTCTATTCAATTTCGCTTGTTCTTGTTCTAAGATATCACTTGTTCTTCAACCTGATGAATGTGATGATCCGTGACACTCATCATCATTCTCACTTATGAACGTGTGCCTGCACCTCCGTTCTACCTTAGATTGGGTGAATATCTCTTGGATTCCTGATACACGATGCATGGTTGATCGCATGACAACCGAGCGCTCGCCTGACAACCGAGCCAGCCATTCCATGAGATCAGAGTCTTCGTGGTATAGGCTAGAACTGATGGCGGCATTCAAGAGAATCCGGAAGGTCTAACCTTGTCTGTGGTATTCTGAGTAGGATTCAATGATTGAATGACTGTGACGTGCTTCAAACTCCTGAAGGCGGGGCATTAGTGACAGACACAAAAGAATCACTGGATTCTATTCCGGCCTGATTGAGAACCGACAGATGGATAGCCGTGCCGTGACAGGGTGCGTTGAAAATTTCCACTGAGAGGATGGGAGGTAGCCACTGACAACGGTGAAACCCTTGCATAAGCTTGCCATGGAAAGGAGTAAGAAGGATTGGATGAAGACAATAGGAAAGTAGAGAGACGGAAGGAACACAGCATCTTCATACGCTTATCTGAAATTCCCACCAATGAATTGCAAAAGTATCTCTATCTTTATCTTTATGTTTTATTCGTATATCACCCATATCCATTTGAGTTTGCTGGTATGCGAAATTGTGATCAATACTTTTCGAGTTTGCCTGACTAAGATTTACAAGGTGACCATAGCTTGCTTCATACCAACAATCTCTGTGGGATCGACCCTTACTCGCGTAAGGTTTATTACTTGGACAACCCAGTACACTTGCTGGTTAGTTGTGCGAAGTTGTAGTGATCACAATTTCGTCCACCAGCATGCTATTTTGATTTTGCTGTTCTTCTTTAAGTTGATCCATAGCTTCTTGTAGCTTGGTAACAGATGCTTCTAGGCGGGTCCAGTAGTCAATTTGAGGGATTTCTGAGAGAAATTCCTATGCCCTCCTCTTGATGGAGTTGTCATGCACTTGTTGTCCCTCCATTGACTTTTTGGTGATTGGATGCTCGACTGAGAAAAACTCATCCACTCTCATCTTTACCCCCGCGTCTTTACATAGCAGAGAGATTAAGCTTGGGTAAGCCAATTTGGCTTCAGTGGAGTTCTTATTTGCAATTGTATAAATCTCACAAGAAATCAGATGATGAATCTCCATTTCGTTTCCCAGCATAATGCAATGAATCATCACTGCTCTTTTGATAGTAACCTTAAAGCGGTTGTTAGTGGGCAATATAGAATGCCCAATGAAGTCCAACCAGCCCCTCGCAACTGGTTTGAGATCTCCTCTCTTGAGTTGGTTTGGGACACCTTTTGAGTTGGTTATCCACTTAGTTCCAGGGAGGCATATGTCCTCTAGAACTTTGTCAAAATGCTTATCTACTCTCACCATTCTCCTATTAAAGGATTCTGGATCATCTTGTAGTTAAGGCAGTTTGAAGACCTCTCTTATTTTATCAAGGTGGAAGTAAATAGTCTTCCCTCTAACCATAGTTCGAAAGTTATAGAAGGCAGTTTCCGTCATTCTCTATTTATCTGTTAACCACAGCTTTGAGTAGAATTCCTGGACCATGTTTTTTCCAACCTTTGTCTCAAGATTAGCTAGGATTTACCAACCTCTGTTTTGAATCTGTTCTTGGATCTCTGGATATTCGCCTTCTTTCAGATCAAACTTAACTTCCGGGACCACTGACCTCAAACCCATTATTTTGTGGTAATGGTCTGCATGTTCTTTGGTTAAGAACCTTTCTTGATTCCAAAGTGGTTTTGGATTAGTCTCTTTCTTGCCTCTTAGAGTGGTTTGTTTTCCTTTAGGAGCCATGATCTTAGTGAGTTTTTGCTTAGTGATTACGGAAAAACACACCAAACTTAGAGGTTTGCTTGTCCTCAAGCAAAAGAAAAGAAAGCAGAGGAATAGAGGGCGAGACAGATTCGAATGGTGGATTGATGAGGATGCCCGAACATGTATTTAAAAGGGAGGGGTGGGTTTTGAAAATTTTGAAAAATATATGATAGAAAGATATGATTTTGAAAAAGATGAAGCATGATATGAAAAAGATGAGATTTTAAAATTCAAAAGATATGGAAAGATATAAAGAAGTTAAATCTGAATTTTTGTTGATGCATCTAAGAATTAAAAGATGATAAGATGAGTTGGAAAAGATTTGGAAAGAAATTGAAAAGATAAATGAGTTTTTGAAAAAGATTTGAAAGGGATTTTGAAAGAAAAATAAAAAGAATCTAGAAGATTATTGAATTTGAGAAAATTTGTAACATGTTTATGCAGAAAATTATGAATTAAGACATGAAAATTTGAAAAAAATTGAAGTGGAAACAAAATCACCTCCCCCTGTCCTTTCTGGCATTAAACGTCCAGAATGGTATCCATTCTGGCGTTTAACGCACATTTGTTAGCCATTTTGGGCATTTAACGCCCAGCGAGGTACCCTGGCTGGCGTTAAACGCCAGAAATCCTTTGTCACTGGGCATTTTTCTAAACGCCCAGGATGCTACAACTCTGGCGTTAAACGCCCAGAATGGTGCCCATTTTGGAGTTTAATGCCCAGAAAGGTATCTTTACTGGCGTTAAACGCCCAGAATGGGTATTAACGCCCAAAATGCCTCTTACTGGCGATTTCGACGCAGTAAGCTCTTTTTCTCTGCTTTGTGCTCTGAATCCTTCTATAACTTTTGTGAACTTCTGCATTTAGACAATTAACCTTAAAGATAATTTATATCAAACTCCTATAATTATTATTTAAATAACAAGAATCCTTACTAATGACTGGGTTGCCTCCCAACAAGCACTTCTTTATTGTCTTTAGCTTGACTTTTACTGAGTTTTAGTCTAGTCTCAGTTTTGAGCATTCTTGCTTAATATTGCTTTCAAGATAATGTTTGACTCTCTATCCATTAACAATGAACTTTTTGTCAGAGTCAACATCCTGAAGCTCTACATATCCATATGGTGACACACTTGTGATCACATATGGTCCCCTCCACTGGGATTTTAATTTCCCAAGAAACAATCTGAGCCTAGAGTTAAACAGCAGAACTTTCTATCCTGGCTCAAAGACTCTGGATGACCGTTTCTTGTCATGCCACCTTTTTGCTTTCTCTTTGTAAAATTTTTGTATTTTCAAAAGCATTGAGTCTGAATTCCTCTATCTCATTCAACTGGGGCAATCTTTTCTCTCCAGCTAACTTGGCATCAATATTTAGGAATCTGGTTGCCTAGTAGGCCTTGTGTTCCAGTTCCACTGGCAGGTGACAGGCTTTTCCATACACAAGCTAGTATGGAGTGGTCCCTATAGAAGTTTTGAATGCAGTTCTGTATGCCTATAGAGCATCATCTAGACTCTTTGCCCAATCCTTTCTACAGGTACTTACTATCCATTCCATGATTCGTTTTAGTTCTCTATTTGAGACTTCAGCCTGCCCATTTGTCTGTGGATGATATGGAGTTGCCACTTTGTGGTTAATTCTATATCAGATCAGAGCAGAGTCAAGCTATTTATTGCAGAAATGAGTTTTCCATCACTGATTAGTATTCTGGGGACACTAAATCTGCTAAAGATGTACTTTTGGAGGAACTTCAGCACTGTCTTAGTATCATTATTGGGTGTGGCAATTGCCTCTACATATCTAGATACATAATCTACTGCTACCAGAATATAAGTGTTTGAGTAGGATGGTGGAAAAGGCCCCATGAAGTCAATACCCCACACATCAAACAACTCAATCTCTAAGATCCCTTGCTGAGGCATGGCATAACCGTGAGGTAGATTACTAGCTCTTTGGCAACTCTCACAGCTACGTACAAACTCTCGGGAGTCTCTATAGAGAGTAGGCCAGTAGAAACCACATTGGAGAACTCTTGTGGCTGTCTGCTCACTTCCGAAATATCCTCTATATTGTGATCCATGGCAAAGCCATAGGATCTTCTGTCCCTCTTCTCTGGGCACTGGTGCGCGAAATTGTGAACAATACTTTTCACAACTCTCATAATCCCCGGTCATGAACCCCAAAAAAACTTGGTGTTCAATACCATGGCATTACACAACTTCACACAACTAACCAGCAAGTACACTAGGTCGTCCAAGTAATAAACCTTACGCGAGTAAGGGTCGATCCCACGGAGATTGTTAGTATGAAGCAAGCTATGGTCATCTTGTAAATCTTAGTCAGGCAAACTCAAATGGATATGGTGATGAACGCATAAAAACATAAAGATAAAGATAGAGATACTTATGTAGTTCATTGGTAGGAACTTCAGATAAGCGCATGAAGATGCCTTCCCTTCCGTCTCTCTGCTTTCCTACTGTCTTCATCCAATCCTTCTTACTCCTTTCCATGGCAAGATCATGTAGGGTTTCACCGTTGTCAAT
This sequence comes from Arachis duranensis, assembly GCF_000817695.3. Classification (NCBI taxonomy): domain Eukaryota; kingdom Viridiplantae; phylum Streptophyta; class Magnoliopsida; order Fabales; family Fabaceae; genus Arachis; species Arachis duranensis. The sequence continues at coordinate 79,061,759 of NC_029776.3, read as the reverse complement.
GGCT
>NC_029776.3:79042194-79061048 GCF_000817695.3 Arachis duranensis | reverse complement strand
TTTGGGCCATCAAATCTTGGGCAAAGTATGAACTATCATATATTGCTGGAAAGCCCAGGATGTCTACTTTCCAACGCCGTTGAGAGCGCGCCAAATGGGCTTCTGTAGCTCCAGAAAATCCACTTCGAGTGCAGGGAGGTCAGAATCCAACAGCATCTGCAGTCCTTTTTAGTCTCTGAATCAGATTTTTGCTCAGGTCCCTCAATTTCAGCCAGAAAATACCTGAAATCACAGAAAAACACACAAACTCATAGTAAAGTCCAGAAAAGTGAATTTTAACTAAAAACTAATAAAAATATACTAAAAACTAACTAGATCATACTAAAAACATACTAAAAACAATGCCAAAAAGCGTATAAATTATCCGCTCATCAGGTACACACCTACGAATCATTTCGTCTACACATCTCTTAAAGAGATATGGTTCATCCCACAAGTAGTACTTTGCATCAGTAACTAATTTTTTTGTTTGATGCTTGCTGTACTCTTTGGGTATGAATCTTACCACTTTATAGTTTGCAATGTCTGTAAACTACTGTACTTCCTGAATGGCAAAGAGTTGCTCATTCGAAAAGGTTTCAGAGATCTCAGTAGAGGGGATGGACGCCCTTTCTACTGATTTTATTTGGGATAAGTGATCTGCTACTTGGTTCTCTGTCTCTTTTCTGTCTCTCATTTCTATATCAAACTCTTGCAGAAGCAACACCCATCTTATGAGCCTGGGTTTTGAATCCTGCTTTGTGAGTAGATATTTAAGAGCATCATGGTCAGTGTACACAATCACATTTGATCCTACCAAATAGGATCTGAACTTTTCAATGGCATAAACCACTGCAAGCAATTTCTTTTCTGTGGTTGTGTAATTTTTCTGCACGTCGTTTAAAACACAGCTGGCATAGTAAATGACGTGCAGAAGCTTGTCATGCCTCTGTCCCAATACTACACCAATGGCATGGTCACTGGTGTCACACATTAGTTCAAATGGTAATGTCCAGTCTGGTGCAGAAATGACTAGTTCTGTGACCAACTTAGCTTTCAGAGTCTCAAACACCTGCAAACACTCTGTGTCAAACACAAAGGGTGTATCAGCAGCTAGCAGATTGCTTAGAGGTTTTGCAATTTTTGAAAAATCCTTTATAAACCTCCTTTAGAATCCTACATGTGCCAGAAAGCTTCTGATTGCCTTAACATTGGCAGGTGGTGGTAATTTTTCAATTACCTCTACCTTAGCTTGATCCACCTCTATTCCCTTGTTCAAAATTTTGTGCCCAAGGACAATTCCTTCAGTCACCATAAAGTGACATTTCTTCCAGTTTAAAAACAGGTTAGTCTCTTGGCACCTTTTCAGAACAAGTGCTAGATGGTCAAGATAGGAGCTGAATGAGTCTCCAAATACTGAGAAGTCATCCATGAAGACTTCCAAAAATTTTTCTACCATATCAGAGAAAATGGAGACCATGCATCTCTGAAAGGTTGCAGGTGCATTTCATAGGCCAAATGGCATCCTTCTGTAGGCAAATACTCCAGATAAACATGTGAATGCTGTTTTCTCTTGATCCTGAAGATCTACTGCAATTTGGTTATAGCCTAAATAGCCATCCAAAAAGTAGTAATAGTCCTGACCTGCTAGTCTTTCTAGCATCTGGTCTATGAATGGTAAAAGAAAATGATCATTTCTAGTGGCTGTATTGAGCCTTCTGTAGTCGATACACATAGGCAACCCTGTAACTATTCTTGTAGGAACCAGTTCATTTTTTTCATTATGAACCACTGTCATGCCACCTTTCATGAGGACTACTTGGACAGGGCTTACCCAGGGGCTATCAGAAATAGGATAAATAATCCCAGCCTCTAGTAATTTAGTGACCTCTTTCTACACGACCTCCTTCATGGCTGGATTCAGCCGCCTTTGTGGTTGAACCACTGGCTTGGCATCATCCTCTAATAGGATCTTGTGCATGCATCTGGCTGGGATAATGCCCTTAACATCACTTATGGACCATCCAAGAGCTGTCTTGTGTGTCCTTAGCACTTGAATTAGTGCTTTCTCTTCCTGTGGCTCTAAGGTAAAGCTTATGATTACAGGAAAAGTGTCACCTTCTCCCAGAAATGCATATTTTAGGGATGGTGGTAGTGGTTTGAACTCGGGTTTAGGAGGCTTCTCCCCTTTCTGAGGAGTTTTCAGAGGTTCTTCTATTTTCTCTGGTTCCTCCAGATCGAGCTGAACATCTTTAAAGATGTCCTCTAGCTCTTTTTCGAGACTCCCAGTCATATTGACTTCTTCTACCAGGGAGTCAATAATATCAACTCTCATGCAGTCTTTTGATGTGTCTGGATGCTACATATCTTTGACAGCATTCAACTTAAACTCATCCTCATTGACTCTCAGGGTCACCTCCCCTTTTTGGACATCAATGAGGGTTCATCCAGTTGCTAGGAAAGGTCTTCCTAGAATGAGAGTTGCACTCTTGTGCTCCACTATTTTTAGCACTATAAAGTCAGTGGGAAAAGGAAAATTGCCCAACCTTGACAATCATGTCCTCAATTATGCCTGATGGATATTTAATGGATCCCTCAGCAAGTTGGAGGCATATTCGGGTTGGTTTGACTTCTTCAGTTAAGCTAAGCTTTCTGATAGTGGATGCAGGTATTAGGTTGATACTTGCCCCAAGATCACATAGAGCTGTCTTGGTACAAGTACCCTCTAATGTGCATGGTATCATAAAGCTTCCGGGATCTTTGAACTTCTCTGGTAAGCTTTTCAGTATGACTGCACTACATTCTTCAGTGAGGAAAACTTTTTTAATTTCTCTCCAATCCTTCTTATGACTTAGGATCTCTTTCATGAACTTAGCATAAGAGGGTATTTGCTCAAGTGCCTCTACAAACAGAATCTTGATTTCAAGAGTCCTGAGATAATCTGCAAAGCGGGTAAATTGTTTATCCTGTTTTGCTTGGCGGAGTTTCTAGGATAAGGCATCTTGGCTTTATATTCATCAACCTTAGTTGCTGTAGGTTTATTTCCTACAGAGGGGTTGGAGAAGCCTTCTTAGAGGGGTTACTATCAGCACTTGTAGGTGTCTGATCCCTTATTGGCATTTGAACGCCAGGACTGGGAGGTGGATGGGCGTTTAACACCAGGTTTTCCCCCTTTTCTGGCATTTGAATGCCAGAACTGGACATGGACTGGGCGTTTAATGTCAGTTTCTCCCCCTTTTATGGCATTTAAACGCCAGAAGTGGGCATCCACTAGGCGTTCAACGCCAATTTTTTGGGCTCTTACTGTCCTCAAAGGGATTTTAGGCAGTGATTTGCTCATCCTCAGTCAATTATTCCTTTCTTGGCTTTTTACTTCTTTGAGTTAAGGTATTCAATGTCTTTCCACTCCTTAAATGAATAGCTTGGTACTGTTCTGTTATTTGTTTGGATAACTGCTATTTTGTCTGATTCAATTATTTCTCCATATTCTGGTTAGCATCTTTGGTTTCTTGTAGCATTTTCTAGAATTCTGCTAGCTGTTTTGTTAGAAAACATAATTGCTGATTGAGTTCAGCAACTTGTTCTGGAGTACTAAGTTTAGAGGATACTACCTTAGCCTCTTCTTTCATGGAGGACTCACTACTTAAGTACAGATGTTGATTTCTAGCAACTGTATCTATGAGCTCTTGAGCTTCTTCAATTATTTTTCTCATGTGTATAGATCCACCAACTGAGTGGTGTAGAGATATCTGGGCTTTTTCTGTAAGCCCATACTAGAAGATGTCTAACTGCACCCACTCGGAAAATATTTCAAAGGGGCATTTCCTTAGTATCTCTATGTACCTCTCCCAGGCATCATAAAGAGATTAATGTTCCTCTTGTTTAAAGCCTTGGATGTCCAGCCTTAGCTGTGTCATCCTTTTTGGAGGGAAATATTGATTCAGAAATTTGTCTGACAATTGTTTCTATGTTCTTATGCTGGCTTTGGGTTGATTATTTAACCACCTCTTAGCTTGGTCTTTTACAGCAATAATCTGTAGACATCCTGATCCACTTCCTTATCACGTACTGTGTCAGCAATTTGTAAGAACTGTGCCAAAAACTCAGTAGGTTCTTCTTGTGGAAGACCAGAATACTGGCAATTTTGCTGCACCATGATAATGAGCTAAGAATTTAGCTCAAAAGTGTTAGCTCTTTTGGGGGGTATACAGATACTACTCCCATATGAAGCAGTAGTGGGGTTAGCATATAACCCCAAAGTCCTTCTGGACTGTTCATTTCCACTTAGGTCCATGATGGAGAAAGGGAGATGATATGGATTGGAGATAGAAATATTATTTTATTATTTAAAAACTTTTTTTTGAAAACCAAAATAAAAGAAGATAAAATAAAATAAATGAAAGATTTTGGGTGAGGATTTTCGAAAAATGAAGAGAGAGAAGTGGTTAGGAAGTTTTGAAAAATATATGATTTTAGAAAATTTTGACCAAGTCAACCTAAGGGATTCGAAATTTTATGAGGAATTAAAGGAAAAAATATTTTTTTATTTTTGAATTTAATGTGGAGAGAGAAAAACAACAAAGTGACACCAAACTTGAAATTTTTAGATTAAAACAAAGGAACAAACAAGAAAACTTTGAATGTCAAGATAAACACCAAGAAAACTTTGAAGATCAAGATGAACACCAAAAAATTTTTGAAAATTTTTAAGAAAATAAGAACACAAGGGACACCGAACATAAAAATTTTTGTACTTGGAATTAATAATTAAAAAATGTATAAGATAATAAACAACAAAAGACACCAAACTTAGAATTTTTAGAAAACTAAACACAATTTTTTTTCAAAAATTAAAAGGAAAAACGCAAAAAGGACACCAAACTTAAAACATAAAATTAAACTCAAACAAAAGACTCAAATTTAGTGACTCTAAACCAATAAAAATAAATTATTCCTAATCTAAGCAACAAGATGAACCGTCAGTTGTCCAAACTCGAACAATCCCCAACAACGACGCCAAAAACTTGATGCATGAAATTAAAATCACACTTTTGCAATCCCGCACAACTAACCAGCAAGTGCACTGGGTCGTCCAAGTAATACCTTATGTGAGTAAGAGTCGATCTTACGGAGATTGTCGGCTTGAAGCAAGCTATGGTTATCTTGTAACTCTTAGTCAGGATATCAATAATGATTCTTAGTTTTAATTGCAGAAAGTAAAAGAACATGAAATAAAAAGTACTTGTTATGCAGTAATGGAGAACAGGTTGAGGTTTTGAGGATGCTCTATCTTTTGAATCTTTATTTTCCTACTGTTGTCTTCTTCACGCATGCAAGGCTCTTTCCATGGCAAGCTGTATGTTGGTGGATCACCATTGTCAATGGCTACCATCCGTCCTCTCAGTGAAAATGGTCCAACTACGGGTTCCGTAGGGCTAATAATCTGTCTGTTCTCACTCGTGCTAGAATAGGATCCATTGATCCTTTTGCACACTGTCACTGCGCCCAACATTTATGAGTTTGAAGCTCGTCACAGTCACCCCTTCCTAAATCCTACTCAGAATACCACAGACAAGGTTTAGACTTTCCAAATCTCAAGAGTGCTGCCAATTGATTCTAGCTTATACCACGAAGACTCTGGTTTCACGGATTTGAACACTCTATTGTCAGGAGAGGCAATCAAACTCGTGAACCAGGAACCCAAGAGATACACACTCAATCTAAGGTAGAATGGAAGTGATTGTCAGGCACGCATTCATAAGTTGAGAATGGTGATGAGTGTCATGGATCATCACATTCATCATGTTGAAGTGCGAATGAATAGAAAACAGTAATAATTGCATTAATCCATTGAGACACAGCAGAGCTCCTCACCCCCAACCATGGGGTTTAGAGACTCATGCCTTAGAAGATACAAATTCAGATGTAAAATGTCATGAGGTACAAAATAAATCTCTAAAAGTAGTTTTTATACTAAACTAGTAACCTAGGTTTACAGAAAATGAGTAAACTAAGATAGATAGTGCAGAAATCCACTTCCGGGCCCACTTGGTGTGTGTTTGGGCTGAGCATTGAAGCTTTCACGTGCATAGGCTATTCTTGGAGTTAAACGCCAGCTTTGGTGCCAGTTTGGGCATTTAACTCCAACTTTTATGCCAGTTCTGGCATTTAACGCTAAAAAATAGTAATAAGCTAGCGTTTAAACGCCAGTTTACGCTATCAAATCTCGGGAAAAGTATAGACTATTATACATTGTAGGAATGCCCAAGATGTCTACTTTCCAACACAATTAAAAGCGCACCAATTGGGCTTCTCTAGCTCAAGAAACTCCATTTCGCGTACAGGAGGGTCAGAATCCAACAGCATCTGCAGTCCTTTTTCAGCCATTGAATCAGATTTTTGCTCAGGTCCCTCAATTTCAGCCAAAAGATACCTGAAATTATAGAAAAACACACAAACTCATAGTAAAGTCTAGAAATCTGATTTTTTCATAAAAACTAATAAAAATATACTAAAAAATAATTAAAGCACACTAAAAACTACACGAAAATACCACCAAAAAGCGTATAAAATATTTACTCATCAAAGACTTAGTCTTTGCCATGAAACTATGAGTGGTCTTAGAGAGGTTAGATACTATCATAGCCAGGTCAGAGAGGCTCTGTGTGGGCGTCTCCATCTGCTGCTGAGAGGGTTGGAACTATTTGCTATTAGACCTGTTTTGATTGGTTTCACCCTGATTATTATTGAAGCCTTGTTGAGGCATCTGCTGATCTCTCCACCCGAAGTTAGGGTGATTCCTCCATCCCTGATTGAAAGTGTTTGAAAAGGGATTATTATTGGGATTCCTGGAGGAATTTCCGAGGTAGTTCACTTCCTCCATGGTGGTCAAAGCATTTTTACCAGCGTCTCCTTCGTAGGATACATCTTGAGTTGTGACAGCTGAAACTTGCATCCCGCTCAAGTGTTGGGAGATCATGTTGATCTATTGGGACATAGCTTGTTTTGAGCCAAAATGGTGTCTAGAGTGTCCACCTCAATGACTCCTCTCTTCTGAGTAGTCCCAATGTTCACAGAGTTTCTCTCAGAAGTGTACATATATTGGTTGTTAGCAACTATCTCAATGAGCTCATGTGCCTCCTCAGGAGTCTTCTTCATGTGGAATAGAAGCAGAGTGATCCAATGACATCTTGGACATCTCAGAGAGGCCATCATGGAAGATCTCCAACATGGTCCACTCTAAGATCATGTCGGAAGGGCATCTCCTGATCAGCTATTTGTACCTCTCCCAGGCTTCGTTGAGGGACTCTCCCTCTTTCTGTTTGAAGGTCTGAACTTCTACCCTAAGCTTACTCAGCCTCTGAGGTGGAAAGAACTTGATCAAAAATCCATTGACCACCTTCTCCCATGTGTCCAAACCCTCCTTAGGCTAAGAATCCAGCCAAAGCTTTGCTCTGTCCCTTACAGTAAAAGGAAAGAGCATGAGCTTGTAAACCTCAGGGTTCACTCCATTGGTCTTGAATGTGTCACAGATCTGCAGGAAATCAAATATGAACTTGTCGGGGTCCTCCTATAGGAGTCCATGAAACTGATAATTCTATTGCACCAGAGTGACTAGTTGAGGCTTAAGCTCGAAATTATTGGCACCTATGGCAGGTATGGATATGTTGCGCCCATAGAAGTCAGATGTGGGTGTAGTCTAAGAGCCAAAGACCTTCCTTGCATCTCTTCCAGCGTTCGGATTAGCTACCATAGTTGTATCTTCAGCTTCTTTCTCAAAAGATTCTGTGAGATTCCCTCCGGCTCTGCAAGCTTGAGCTTGTTGCAAACGCCGCCTCAAGGTCCTCTCAGGTTCAGGGTCAGGATCAAGAAGAGGTTCTCTTTTCCTGTTCCTGCTCATAAATAAGAAGAAACAAAACAAGAAAAGAAAAGATGGGAGTCTCTATGTCCGAGTATAGAGGACTCCCTATGTGAAACTCTTAATAAAGATATCAAATGAGATAGAGTAACAAATAAAAAGATCCAAAATGAAGATGGGTATTTTAGTTTAAAAATTTTCGAAAATATAATGAAAAAGAAAGAGGATAAGAAGTTTTCGAAAAAAAAGGAAGAAAAGAGGAATTAAAGAAACACCAAACTTTTAAAATTAAAATAGGATAAAGCAACTAATTAACTAACAAGATTTGAAATAAAGATAGAAGAATTAATTTGAAAATTTTCAAAAATTTAGAGAGAGAAAAGTCAAATTAGATTTTGAAATTCAATTTGAAGGAAAAAAAACTAAAAAAACTCCAAACTTAAAAATTAAAACAGGATAAAGCAAACAATTAATTAAAAAGATTTGAAAATAAAGATACAAGAAATAAAAGGAAAAGGTCAAATAAAGGTTTTGAATTTCACAATTAAAGAAATAAAAACTAAAGAAACTCTAAACTTTAAAATATGAATTTAAACTACAGATCAGATAACAAGTTTTGAAAATCAAGTAAAAGATAGGATTAAGATCCAAGATCAAGGAAGATAAACAAGATATGATTAAAGAAAATTAAATTAAACAAAATGATCACTAACGGGACACCAAATTTAAAATTTAAAATTAAATAAAAAGAAGATAACAAAAATTAAAAATTAAAAGGAAGAGATAAACAAGATAGAAGTCAAGAATTCAAGAAAATAAAAAATATAAAAAGAAACACCAAACTTAAAATTTGAAATTAAATCAAAATAAGATAAAGATGCAAGAGTTTTCAAAAATTCAAGAGAAAAGTTTTTCTGTATAACCTTTTTTTTTTTGAAAATCAAAGGAAAAAGATAAATAAGAAATCAAAATTTTCAAGAAAGCAAACAAGATCAAATTCGAAAATCAAGAAGAAAATTAGCCAAAACTACTAAGAAACACCAAACTTAAAATAAAAAATTCAAGAAAAATTACAAAGGGAAATTTCAAAAATATAGAGAAATAAGTAAGACTTAAAATTTGAAAACTCAAAAGGAAATAAATGGTCAAAAACTGATAAATAGAAAAATAAAAATAAAAATATACCTAATCTAAGTAGCAAGACAACTAGTAGTTGTCAATCACGAACAATCCCTGGCAACGGCGCCAAAAACTTGGTGGGTGAAATTAGAACTCGCACAACTTCACCGGCAAGTGCACTGGGTCATCCAAGTAATACCTCATGTGAGTGAGGGTCGATCCCACAAAGGATTGTTGGATTAAGCAAGCAATAGTTATCCTGTGGACTTAGTCAGGCAAATAGTAAAAAGTGGCTGTTGTTGTTGATGTAAACGCATAAATCAGTGAAGCAAGAAAAGGTTGATGTAAGATTAATATAAAGGAAAACAGTTAAGGTCTCGGAGATGTTTATCTTTCCGGATTAATATTTCTTACTAACTACTTTAATAATGAATGATTCATTCTATGGCTAACCGTAAGTGATTAAACCCTATTTCCCTAACAATTTAATCTCCTCTAATCCTACTAAAAACACCACAGACAAGGTCAGATATTTCGGATCAGAGGGTGAAGTTCAAAAAACTAGTTTAGCGCCACAGAAACCTCAATTTACCCAAAGCTAACTGGAAAAGAATCAAAGGATGAGGAAATTCTGGAACCTTATGTTCCTAAGGCGCCAATCCCTCAGAGACTCAAGGGTAGTAAGAAAAGAAAACGTACACTAGATTCCTGGACATATTTAAGTCTCTTCGTGTCAACACCCTTTTCCTGGAAGCCCTCCAACAGATGCCCACCTACATTAAATGTATGAAGGAGCTACTAGCCAAGAAGAGCACCTTGAAGGGGGGACAAATAGTGTGATAAACAAGGAATGCAGTGCCCTCATCCAGAAGGACTTACTTACAAAGAAAAAAGGTCCAGGAAGTTTTCACATCCCCTGTGTTATAGGTGATACAATGATTGACAAGGGATTCTGTGATCTAGGAGCAAGCATAAATCTCATGCCACTATCTCTCATGAGGAAGCTACAGATTAATGAGCTGAGACGCACATATGTAGTCCTTCAACTAGCTGATAAGACTCAGAAACAAGCAGTAGGAGTAGTGGAGAATGTATTGGTAAAGGTTAGGAAATACTTCCTCTCCACAGATTTTGTTGTTCTAGACATGGAAGAAAGTTACCTCCATCCAATCATTTTGGGAAGACTATTTCTAGCCACTGCTAGAGCGCTCGTAGATGTGGAACAAGCAGAGTTAATACTGAGAATACATGATAAATATCTCACTTTTCATGTTTTCAAACCTACACCTGAATCTGAGCTAGAACCTAAGGAGTCGAAAGATGATCACACCAAAATGTCCCTGGAAGAAAGCAATAGTGAACCAGAAGCAGAGCCCTGAAATAATCCTTGGTGAACAAGAAAGAATTTCAAGAGATATAGCAACTAAAGGAGCTCAAGAAAGAGCTAAAGCCATGAGAATTAGAAAGAGCAGCTAAACAGGACCTCCCTAACACAAGAATCACTAGAGCACTACTGGAAGAGGAGAAAAGAGTTGTGAAAAAATTTCCAAGGGGATGGAGAATCAAGAAGATTCCTACAGAAGGTTTTTCCCCTGGAGACAAGGTGATATCAAACCACCATCCACCAATCCCACCCCATCTTCCAACCATTCCATCTCAGTTACCGCAAGTGTTCACAATCAGAAAGGTCCTTTCCTTGGAACATGTGGAAATCATAAAGGAATCAAGTGGAGAAAGCTTCACTGTGGAAGGAGAGGACAAGAGGCACTACAATCCACCCTGACAGGAGAGAACGCCAAGCTAGTGATGATAAAAGAGCGCTTGTTGGGAGGTAACCCAACCAAAGGTAATTTCCTTCTCATAGCTTGTCAATAAAAGAGTCAAGAAGATTTCTCTGCATTGCAAGGGCTAAGTTTGGTGTTACACATCAAAGGAACTCAAAAGTGAATGTGCAATTCTAAGTTTGGTGTTCCACCATAGATTTCACTAAAAGCACATTACATCCCGCAGCATAATTGGCTAGGAGCTCCAAATAATCAGAGAAACTACTTGACAAATTTTTGAATTTCAGTTCACAGCTTATTTGGCCAATAAAAGCACTTGATGTTTAATGTATGTATTCACTCTGCTGCATATAGAAGTAAGAAAGGAACTAAGTTTGGTGTTCACACACCAGCTTAGGTCCAGAAAATCATAAGCATACACACAGACTAACCATTTCTCAAGTGCTTGAGGGACAAGCAACTTCCAAAAGTTTTGCAGGAAGACAATCAACCCTTGGGATAGACTATGCACCAACATCCAGGGATAAAGAGAACACCAAGGTTAGGAAAGATGATAAACAATGGAAAAGAGGCCAAAAGGTTGTATTGTCACTTAACTGCTTTCACTTAAATTGCTTGAATTGGAAGTCTGAATGTACCTCTACCGAATAGTCTGCCTGTGTCTGAATTCTTTGTTTCACATCTTTTTAAAATTTTAAATAAGTGTTTAGTCTAAGTGCCTGGTTAATTTCACTTGCTTGAATGTGTGCTTGCCCCCTTGTTTTAATCAAATAAAAATGTTTGAACAGAAGTGAAATGTTTCCATTTGGCAAGGAAGAAAATAAAGATTGAGTGGTGGTATGCATGTCTGATGGTGTAGCTAGCTCACTAATAATGAAAAAAAAAGGGTAGAGTGTCCCTCTTTTGTGAAAAACTTGGCTACTATCTATGAATCTTAGCAAATAGAAATCCTTGGAAGAAAGAACAAAAATAAAACAAAAGAAAAAGAAAAGCCAACATTGGCAACAAAAATGGAAGAAACAAAAAACAAGGCTAGACACCAATAGCTTGGACCTTAAGACATATGCCTGTGGTGTCTTTGTACTAGGATTTGCTTGGTTGATTAAGTTCTATGGAGTGCTTTAACATTTGGTAACTTGGGTTAACTAATCCGGGATTATCAACCAAAAGTCCATTATCAAGAGCAACCTAGTTACAAGGCATTTAGTAACCCAAAGGGGTGCTGGGCATCAATATCTTAAGAAGAATTTGAGCCAAGTGTTTGTGGTGAATATATGTTGAGTGAAAATAAGCTAAAAAGCTGCTACAACACATGACACTAAGCTACAAGTGAGAAATAAGTTCTAAAACAAAGAAATCAAAAACCAAGGATGAATAATAAGAGGTCATAGCAGTATGTTGGTCGATGCTTAAAAAGGACACTTATCACCTAAAAATCAATAAAAGTGAGTTGCAATATTCTCTACATAAAACCCCATGAATTAATTCCAATTACTTGCTGACATGGACATTACCTTCTGTTTCATTCATTCCTCTCATAATTCAGTGCTTGCTTGGGGACAAGCAAGATTTAAGTTTGGTGTTGTGATGCCAAGGCATCTTAGGCTAGTTTCACTAGCTTTTTTCTTTTGTTTTTAGTAGGTTTTATGCACTTTCTTGAGCTATAAGCAATCATTTGGGTTAAAAGCTCATACACACCTTGATTCATTCAAACATAGTAAATTTGATGCTTTTTCATGAGATTTATGCTATAATTACTTGTGTGCTAAGGATGATGCAATCTCTTATGATATTAGCAAGGCTTTGATGCATGTATTGCTTGATGATAGGTGGAGAAAGGCATGGAAGGAAGTTGAAGAATAGCCACAGAAAGAAGGAAGAGGAAGCAACGTTGGTGGCCAAAGTTGGACCACCAACGTTGCCTCAATTGTTGGAAGGAAGGCAGAGCAAAGTTCTGCATAATTATCTGATACCTACGTTGGAGGGAGCGTTGGTGAGCCAACATTTCCTCCAACGCTAGTGATACAACATGCTTTCTAAAAAATTAAAATTTGTGGTGACGCGTACGTGTGCTATGCGCGCACACGTGGATTGTGAATTTTTGCCAATCCACACGCACACGTCGGTGACGCGCACGCGTGGATACGCCAACGTTGGAGGGAACGTTACCACTCAAACATTGATTCCAACATGCGCGATATGAAGTTCAAAACTCAATTTTGGAAAAGCGCATCGACGCGTACGCGTATGCGTGAGCGTGAAATTCGGCAATCTACGCGCATACGTAGGTGACACGCACGCGTGGAGGAATCAACGTTGGGGGGAGCGTTGTTGGTCCAACGCTGAGGCCAACATGCATGAAAACGTTTCAAAATTTGATTTGGGGATTTTGCATGCATGTACACGTGTAGGAGACGCGCACGCGTGGATAAGCATTCTGGCCCAAAACACGCGTACGCATAGGCAGCGCAGACGCATGAACTGGTAATTTGTACCATCCACTTGCACGCGTATGTCACTCGTACGCGTTGACAAGAAAACGTTGGCACTCCAACGTTGATTCAAACATTGCTCAAAACGTCCAAAATCAATTTTCTCTAAAGGATGTTTGACTCAATGTTTGACCTCGAATGTGAACTCAAACGTGGGCATCAGAACTCTGCATTTCAAAGCACCTCTTTTCTCAACAGCATGGGAGCCAAGTGCATCAACTTCAACAAAGGACAAAAACCCAATTGAGATAATTTGAAGATCAATTGAAGAAAGTAGTATAAATAGCTTAGAGTTCAAGTTAGTAAGGGGGCTAATACAGTGAGAGACTGAAACTCTGCCAATTTTATCTTTCTCTGCATTTTGTTCTTTCTGCAATGTACTTTTCTATTCCGTTTTCCATTCTTAGAGATATGAACAACTAAACCCCTTTCATTGGATTAGGGAGCTCTGTGTAATTCAATGGATCAATATTAGTTTTCATTCTTCTCCTTCTTTCATTTCTCTTGGTTTTGCTAGAAAACTTTCGGTCTTCATCCAATTGGATAGTTATCTCAGAAAAGAACCTATGTATAATTGGATCTCCTCTGAACCTTGGAAGAGGAATGAGGAGATCATGTAGAAACACTTTCTCACATTGGATTAGATTGGGGTTTGGATTAATATCGTGACATGTAATCCTACCAACACTTTGATATATAAATATGTGTGGTATAATCAGTGACCATACTTCATCTCTTTCTGTGAGCACTTAAATCAAAGAATTGGGTAATTGTTCATGCTTAGAGAGATTAGATTGCCAAGGAATTGGGATCTAATCACTTAAGATTGCTAAGGAGATCAATGAATGCATTGATTGAGGAAGAGATGAAAATAAATTTGATCCGGAGGATTATTACATCTCCTGACCGCAATGAGCTTTTCCCTCTCTGATCTTACCCATTCTTTCATTTCTGCAACTTACTTTGATCCTTAACAATCCCCATTCGCTTTTAATTTCTTGCAATTTAAGTTTCTGTACTTGAATTCCATGCAATTCGCTTTCTGCCATTTAGATTCAGTTATTTACATTTATTGCACTTTAGGTTTCCCGCCAATTTACATTCTGCAACCTCAATTCAATTCTGATTCAGTTCAACTAGAACGATTCTCCAATTAATGCTGATCAACCAACCAATCCCTGTGGAATTCGACCTCACTCTACTGTGAGTTTTTACTTGACGATAATCCGGTGCACTTGCCGGTAGGAAATTTGTTGAGAGACAAGTTTTTGTGTATCAGTTCTTAGCTCAAAAACCATGTTCCAAAATAAATCCTTCAAGCAAGTTCAACAAAAAAAAAATTCAAATTGGTAGGGTGCCCTAAAAACAGTTTCTTGGAAAAGAAATCATCACCCTAACCAAGTAATCCAAACATAAAAATTATGGTAAAATATATAAAAATTCTAACTAACATGCAACCTATCATGCAATGCAACAACTAGCTAACATTGGTGTTGAAAAAGGAAGTGGTTACCCACGGAGGTCGGTCATCGACCAAACTTCCCCACACTTGAAGATTGTACCATCCTCGATGCATGCAATGAAGAGCAAGGTGGACGGGTTGCTACAACTGATGAGCTCTTTCAAAAGATAGTGCAGATGAACTTGTTTCTTGCCCCTATTTTGAAGCTATTCCTTTCCCTCTCGGTGGCCAGCCTAAAAAGGAAGAAGAAGAAAAAAAAATTAAGCCTACAATAAAGATATCAAAGCAAATAGAACATAGGCGGGGGCTAATGCCAAATAAGAATATGGCTCTCATCTACATGGTAGCTACAGCATGTGAGCGAGAAAACAATATAAGATAAGGCATATTAATTCTTGATGCAAGAGTAGAGACAAAGCATGAAGAGAATATTGAGCATCAAGTTCAATCAGGAAAGAGCGGGTTGATGCGGCGAAAATTGGTGAATTAAAAATTATTAAAATATATGCGTTGCAAGTATAGTTCTTAACTCACCAGAATTCCACTTATCAATTTAGAAAGGTGTCACAGAAATTTAAATTTTAATTACTGGGAGTATGAATCCCAGGTCGTCTCCCAACGAGTTGCAGAAAAGTGTGCTATTTTATTAATCAGATGTTTTCAAAAAGGTTTGAGTTGAGTAAATAGGAAATAAAATTGGAGAATTTGAATAATGTAAATAAAAGCCTTGATTGGGAGTTGATTAGTTGGAAGTCCCGCTGTTGTTGGATTACTCTCTAGATTAATTGATAATAAAAGGTTATCCCTTTTAGTTATCTCTTACTAGGTAAGGGAAAGTTAAACAAGTTGGGATGCTCTGCCCGTTCACAAGTTGCAATCCACTTAATTAAAAGAGATTGGTGTTAGTGACTAGAGGGCAAGCCAACAATAACCCAATTACAATCTTTCTTTCAAGCCTTCCAATTCAATTGGTTCCTTTCAATCAACTCCCCATCAAGTTAGGGAAGTACTCGCTCATTGTGAATGTAAAATTCATAACATATGAAAAGGAATTAAAGAAAGACATTATAAATAAAATCAAAATAATCAAATTAAACTAAAAGTAATCCTTGTATTAAATAAATCCTAATAATATACCAATGGTAAAATTAACAAAGCAAAGGACATGGAAGAGTAAAGCCAAGTAAAGAAAACGAACTAGAATGACGAAGTCTTGATGAGGTAATAACTCTTCTCAATATCCCAATGCAAATAGTGATAGAAAAATAAAATCCTAAAAACTATCAATGTGTAGAGAGAAAAACCTAGAGGAGGAGTAAAAACTAGATCTAAAACTAAAACTGTGTAGAATGAATGTTGTCTCTGGTTTCTGCATGTTCTCTGGCTCTAGTTTGCAGTTCTGGGCCGAGAACTGGGTCAAAATAGGGCCCAAAATTGCTCCCAACGGATTCTGCAGATTCTGCAGATCGCGCACGTCACGCGATTGCGTCGTCCATGCGGACGCGTCATTCGCGTTTTTCCATGCCACGTGTTCGCGTCGTCCACGCCTCCGCGTCACTTGTGCTTTTCCATTTCGCGGGTCGCGTGAGCCATGTGGCCACGTCACTGCTATTTCTCCTCTTTCGCGCGAACGCGTGAGCCATGCGGCCGCGTCACTTCTCCCTGGTTATCTCCTCAATTTCTTGTGTTCCTTCCATTTTTGCTAGCTTCCTTTCCAATCTCCAACTCATCCATGCCCTATAAAGCCTGAAACACTTAACACATAGATCACGGCATCGAATGGGATAAAGGAGAACTAAAATGCATAATAAAAAAGTCTCTAGGAAGCAGTTTTCAACCATGTAATAATTTCAGGAAGGAAATATAAATGCATGCTAAATTAATGAATAAGTGGGTAAGGATCATGATAAAAATACAAAATTAAACACAATATAAACCATAAAATAGTGGTTTATCAACCTCCCCACACTTAGACATTAGCATGTCCTCATGCTTAACTAAAGGAGATACGATAAATAAGTATGAACATGTAGAAACTCATGCAATGCAATGATACCTATATATATGAATGTAACTATATGATTCTTGCCCACTTGATCAAAAGTAAATAAGCTCTTTAAAACAATTACAAATCAAATTTCACTAATTCTATCATTATACAGTAAGACAGATAAAAGTGCAAGAAGATAGCTCATGAAAGCAGGGAATATGGAAATTCAAGCATTGAACCCTCTCTGATGATGTATGTACGCTCTAATCTCACTAGTGTATAGGGTAATCACTCTATCCTTCTCTAATCATGCTCTCTAACTTTTGTTTTCTCCTAGCCAATCAACAACAGTTAATATGCCAATGCAGACATCATGAGGTCTTTTCAAGGTTGTAATGGGGCCAAGGTAAGGGTAGGGATACATATATGGTTAAGTGAGCTTATAAATTGAATCTTTAATTAACCCAGCTTTAACCCAACCTATATATTTTATATACCTTTAGAATTTATACCTAGCTACCCAGAATTCCCTTTTACATTCCATACTCATGTATCAATTTTATCATATGTGCATTGATCTTTGAATTTTTTATTCAACTTTGGGGTGATTTTGTCCCCTTATTTATTTATTAATTTTTTATTTTTTTATATAAAAATAAAAGTAGTTTTCATATCCTAAATCAAAATAAACATAGCTTATCAATGCACATAGATTTTTAATTCTTATAGCTTCACATGAGTAGGTATCCAAATTCCTATTGTATTATTATGACATATTAACTTTTGTTCCCACAAATTCCCATACTTAACTAGCATACACAATTCTATCTTAAGCTAACCAAAGATTCAATTTGGGATATACAATTGTTTTTCCGCTTAAGGTTAGTAATGTGGTAAAATATAGAACAAATGGGATTTAAAGGCTCAAAGTGGTTAACAAAGGTAATTAAAAAGGGTAGGCTTAATTTAGATAAGTGAGTTTAAACAAATAATGGCCTCAATCACATGCAAGCATATAAACATAATAACTATTGGATATATAGGATGAAACAAAATATAGATTATAATTATAGAGAAATATCACAAGAATAAAATAATTATGGTTAAATAATGTAACCATGTATAAAGGCTCAAATTTTCACAGGTTGTGTGTTCTTTAGCTCAAAAATCATGTTCCAAATACAACTTCAAGCAATTTTAACATAAGAGTATTAAAATTAGTGAAATTTTGTTCCAAAGATATCTTTTTAGAAGAAACTTATTGTCTTTTCAATCAAGTAGAACATGCATGCAACTAACCTATTACTATGCAATTTATTCTATTCTATAAAAGAAAAAAAATCTAACTAAAATATCCTAATTTATTAGTGCTAGGGAAGAGAAATTACCTCCAGAAGTCAGGTATTGACCGACCTCCCCACACTTAAGGCTTTGCACCGTCCTCGGTGCCATCTGTCAGGAACAAGGGCGGCTGGTGGCAGTGTCTCCACAGTCGGGGCCGTCATGGCTCCCTGTGCTGGTGAAGAAAGTGGAGTCCGGGGTGTCTGAGTCTCTGCAATCTCCTCTAAGCAGCTCCCTGAGGTGTTTGAATCGGCGTTGATTACGGCGCTTTCAGAGCTTTGCTTTCTTTTCATGTTGGTCCAACCGCTTCAGTATCTAATGCAGCAGTTGACTACTAGATGGAGGAGGAGGTGTGGCATCCTCTATGCACTGGCTGGTAGTGGCAAGTTGTGGCCTGAGATATCTCCCGTTAGGGACACACTGATCATCCCGTGGAAGAATGGCTTTGGTGTCTCCAGCTTTGTATGATACTCCGGCTGCTGCGATAAGATCAGAGACCAATGCGGGGAAAGGTAGGTTGCCCGCAATCTGTACATGTTCCATAGCATGCCGGATATGTCTTGGTAAATTAAGAGGCTGGTCTGTGAGGACGCACCATAGTAGAACGGCCATGTCTGCGGTGAAGGAGGACTCATGAGTACTCGGGAAGACGTAATGGGGCATAATCTGTGCCCATACGTAAGCCTCCAAGGTGAGTGCAGAAGCTGAGATTCCCTTAGGACGGGAACGATGGTATTGATGTGTGGAAAACGATCCAACACAAAACTCACCGGCAAGTGTACCGGGTCGCATCAAGTAATAATAACTCACATGAGTGAGGTCGATCCCA
>NC_029776.3:79034196-79036952 GCF_000817695.3 Arachis duranensis | reverse complement strand
CCTCATGATGAAGCAAATCCTAGAAAGTACCCCACCAAGGCGCATTAATTTATGCTCGGCAAAACGCAAAAAATCATTTGCCAAGAGACCATACAAGGTCGGCAAAGATAAAGCGACGAGGTTCAAATTAATGTGAGAAGTTATAAAGTAACTCTGAAATGGCTCGAAAGGCCAAATAAAAAGAGGTTACAAAAATAACTTAAAAAGGCCGACCAAACGACGAAGTCAACAAAGGGAAAGTTATAAAGTAACTCTGAAATGGCTCGAAAAGCCAAATAAAAAGAGATTACAGAAATAACTCAAAAGAACCGACCAACGACAAGGTCGGACCTAACAAAAAGGAGGTACTCAAGCACCCGATATCCGAGAAAAAGCTCGGACCCAAGAAAGAAGCCTTAAAACAGCAAGAACCAAGATTTCGAAAAACGCTTACTAAAAAGTTGCTTTACAAAAGCAACTAAAAAGTACAAAGCGAAAGAACGAAATCAAGGGAAGTTTCAAAACGCTGGCTAAAAAGTTGTTACCCAAAAACAACTAAAAAGCACAAAAGCGGAAACATAAAGTCAAAACGCTAGCTAAAAAGTTGTTATCCAAAAACAACTAAAAAGCACAAAAGTGAAAGCATAAAGTCAAAACGCTAGCTAAAAAGTTGTTATCCAAAAACAACTAAAAAGCACAAAAGCGGAAGCATAAAGTCAAAACGCTAGCTAAAAAGTTGTTATCCAAAAACAACTAAAAAGCACAAAAGCGGAAGCATAAAGTCAAAACGCTTACTAAAAAGTTGCTTTACAAAAGCAACTAAAAAGTACAAGCGAAAAGAACGAAATCAAAGGAAGTTTCAAAATGCTAGCTAAAAAGTTGTTATCCGGAAACAACTAAAAAGCACAAAAGCGGAAGCATAAAGTCAAAACGCTAACTAAAAAGTTGCTTTACAAAAGCAACTAAAAAGTACAAGCGAAAAGAACGAAATCAAAGGAAGTTTCAAAACGCTAGCTAAAAAGTTGTTATCCGGAAACAACTAAAAAGCACAAAAGCGGAAACAAAAGGTCAAAACGCTGGCTAGAAAGTTGTTACCCGAAAACAACTAAAAAGCACAAAAGCGGAAACAAAAGGTCAAAACGCTGGCTAAAAAGTTGTTACCCGAAAACAACTAAAAAGCATAAAAGCGGGACAGAAAGTCAAAACGCGAAAACCACATAAATAAAGCTAAAAAGTTACTACAAGTAGCTAAAAAGCAAAAAGGTGTCCAAAAGCGTTCACAGTAACCATCCAAAAACAAAAGAGCCCACAGGTCGGGCAAAACACCAAAAATTACAGAGGGTCAAGGTCCTTTCCGGACTCCACATCAACAGAAGGCTGCGGGGTAAACATAGAAATCGGGACTGCATCGACAGCAACGTCACCCGGGTTTGAAACCCCCACGCCAGATCCATCCCCGGCCAAAGAGGAAGTCGGGTTCTCAACAGGAACTTCGAGGTCGGACGCCGGAACCTCATCCTCGTTTGGAGCAGAAACAATCTTTCCCTCCACAACGACGTTATCCGTACTGAACAAGCTCAGATCTAGGTCGGGAGCAAGAACCCGGACCTGAGCCTTCAGATTTTCAAACATGGCATCCATACCCTTGGCCACGTGACCTTCCAGCTCATAAAATTTGTCCTGCGCAGATTGCAGCTCCTCCTTTGTCTCCACAAGCTCGGCATATAGCCGAGTATAATTCTCTGTAGCCGCCTTCACCATCTCCTCAGATGTCTTCGCTGACGCCACAGCCGCAGTAGCCCTAGCTTTCTCTTTCTCCAAAGAAGCCTCCAGCTCAGTAATCCTGGCAGCCTTCAGTTGACTAATCTTATCAAGCTCGGACTGAGCCTTCTCAAGTCGGGAGCTGGTCGCACCAATGGGGGACTTCTTGAACTCCCGGGCAATAGCGGCATGAAGACTGGCCATCCGGACACAGCTCCGCGCCATATACTGAAAATGATGCTCCATAGACGCATCATCAGTAGAAATAAAGGTCTGAGGAAGGATATGCTGCTCAATCCAACCTAGAGCATCAAAATCCTTATCATTGAAACTGGCAAGCTCCTGAGAGGTCTTCTGCTTCTTAAGAGGAGGACCCGAGAACGGAGGAGGAGAAAAAGTAGCAGAGGTCGGAGGATCCTGACTTATAGCTCGGAAATGGGGAGTCGGAATAGTCTTCGACCGAGTCTGAACACCCACGGTAGTCTTCTGCGGAGAGGATCGGACAGAAGCATCCCCGGCCTCGAGATTTCGAGCAGCCACCGACTTCTTCGTCCGACGAAGAAATTTCATGGAATCCGCCTGAGAAGACATCTCTGCAAGAAATAAAAGGGATTACCACAACAGAAATTCCACCAAAAAATAAAGCAAAACACAAAGGAAAGGTCGGAATCTCAAAGAGGTCGGGAACTACCTAACTCGGAACGGAGAAGGCTTGGATCTCCCAACATTTTCTTCGTGTCCAAGTGAGGTGCCCGACCCCATAAACTGCTCACCACACCCACAAAAGCCTGCTCCACCTCATCTAGACTCTCAAACGTATACTTAACAGACACTACATTCTCCTGCCAACAAAGAGGAAAAGAAGGCTCCCCACTCTCATCTAGAAAAAAAGGTCGGACGTCCCCAGTAGCCCGGACCTTAAAATAATAGTTCTTAAAATCGAGAAAAGACTCATCATACAGGGTATAGAACTTCCTCCCCTGGTTTGCCCTAAAAGAGACCCAAGACACCTTCCC
>NC_029776.3:79024322-79033076 GCF_000817695.3 Arachis duranensis | reverse complement strand
AACTGTTCATACCCTGACCGAGCTCCCCAAACTCGGGAAGTTCATAGAAGGTCCGACCTCGTCCCAAGGCCCACGCCTGAGGTCGGACCTCAGACAAATAAGCTAAGAAGGCCCATCAAAAGGAACGAAGCCCAAAACCTAAAGGCCGAAAAGGCCTAGGAAAGGCGGTTCCGCAAAGATAGGGATAAAACTCCCAAAAGATAAGATAAGATAAGAATATCTTATCCAGGGAAGATCACAGCCAACTACTATAAATACACTGGAGCACCCAGGTATAACTCACACTCTAATTCTACTCAATATCTGCTTGGACCCATGCTAACTTAAGCATCGGAGTGTCATTGCAGGTACAACCCCCAGCCGCTCAGCACACCAAGCTCGGGCCACGGAGCCCTCACCTCGGGTCCTGCCAGACGACCGAGCTGCACGTTTCAGGTAACCCCCGGAACAGGTAGGTTGCCCGCGATCTGTACATGTTCCATAGCATTCTGATATGTCGCGGTAAATTGAGAGGTTGGTCTGTGAGAATGCACCATAGTAGAACGGCCATGTCCGCGGTGAAGGAGGACTCATGAGTGCTCGGGAAGACGTAACGGGACGTAATCTGTGCCCAAACGTGAGCCTCTAAGGTAAGCACAGAAGCCGAGATTCCCTTAGGATGGGAACGATGGTATCCGAAGATCCATTTGCTGTCAGGGCAAGCAATAACTCTGAGAACAGCGTCCCAGTCAAAAGTGTATGCCTGGCGCTTGGTTGCGGCTTTCTGAAAGGCGTCCAATCCTTCTGGAGCAGGTGGGAGATCTAAGGCTTGCTGTATGGCCTCTTCTGTAATGGGGATTTGCTTCTGGCGTAAATAGACGGACTGCAGAGTAGGCAGGTGGAAGTTGGAGTAGAACTCAACAACCAAGAAAGATTAACCTGTCGTGGCTGTCTTTGTAAAAATCCCCAATGTCTTTATGCAATTTGTGGCTCAACAAATTCAGTGATACGAGGCGGAAGGATAAGAAAGTGTTCATTGTTGTAATTTCGAGCTGCCAGAATGGGGAACATCTGCTCACAGTAGCGATTCGGGAATCGTGCAGTGTCCTTGGCTGGGAAGGCTCATTCCTTTTCATCAACCTTGATAATCCTTTTAATTCTCTTTGTTGAGGGCTTGACTGCAGTTGAAGAAGGTTCTGCCACTAATGCTCTCTTCGTACCTTTCGTTGCTGTGGGTTTAGGGGTAGCTTTCTCTTTGCCTTTCTTGGTGGCCATTCTGAAAAAAGGGAAGAGAAAGTAAGTTAGATCCAAAGAATCAAAGCAAGGAAGGAGATGGAGTGAGTAATAAACAGTGCACGGTAAAGATGAATGAAATAAACACATGGTCATGACAACATGTGAAAAGATCATTAAAGGAAATAGGATAGGTGCATAAAAAGGTAAGTAGATGCAAGATGATTATTGGCATGCCGGCAAGGGCATGAGTAGCAGAGATCAAGCATCACTTTGTAACAAACTAACATGTTTGTATTGGCAATTAAATTGAATTAATAAAATAGTAAAGGAAATTTGTGAAAAACATGCATTGAGTAGTAGAATAGGATAATGCAGAAAAGTGCATGATGCCATATGGGATGACGCGGTCCCGTGATAGGGATGGTGCGTCCAGCACCAATCCAGCACCACTCTCGCACAATATTTCGTTGTGCACCCCTTTTACGTCGGAAATCAGGGCACGCGGCCGCGTGGGGCACGCGGTCACGTGGGAGGAATCCTATGTGACGCGGACGCGTCAGCGACACAGTCGCGTGTGACAATTTGTGCCATTGGCATGCCTCCAGCCACGCTCCAGCGAAACTCTCTGTCCATTTTTTATTTTCTCACTTCTCCTTGCGACGCGGACGCGTCGCTGATGCGGACGCGTCGCTGATGCGGACGCGTCGCTGATGTGGACGCATCGTGCGGCCCTTTTTTTTATGCAGATGCATGAAAGTGCTGAGAAAGAGAAGAGTTATTAGATGGAAAAACTAAGAAGACCTCCCACCTAGCACTTTGCTTTAACGTCCGTAAGTTGAACGCTCCACTAGCTCAATCTTCTGGCATGTGGGGGTCTTCCAAGAGGAAGATCTCAAGTTCCTTATTTTTCTGTATCTTCTCGCCATGGTACAGCTTCAGACATTGTCCATTAACTTTGATAAGTTCAGAGCTTGAAGGGTGGCTGAGGTGATAAACTCCGTATGGTTCAGCCTTCTCTACTTTGTATGGACCTTCCCATCTTGATCTCAACTTGCCTGGCATAAGCCTCAGTCTAGATTTGTAAAGGAGAACTAAATCCCCAGGCTGGAACTCCTTTTTCTTGACGTGCTGATCATGTACAGCCTTCATCTTCTCATTGTATATTCTTGGGTTCTCATAAGCTTCTAGGCGAAGGCTCTCCAGTTCTTGCAGTTGCAACTTCCTTGACTGCCCAAAAGGCTCTGTGCTCTACTTCGACTGGGAGATGACAAGCTTTGCCATAAACTAAGCGGAAAGGACTCATCCCAATGGGAGTTTTATATGCTGTCCTATATGCCCATAGTGCATCTTGTAGTCTGGTGCTCCAGTCTTTTCTATGAGGTTTGACTATCTTTTGCAAGATACGCTTTATCTCTCTGTTTGACACCTCGGCTTTCCCATTGGTTTGAGGATGGTATGCTGTTGCAACCTTATGAATTATCCCATGCTTCTTCATCAATCCTGTTAGTCTCCTGTTACAAAAATGGGTGCCTTGATCGCTCACGATTGCTCGTGGTGATCCAAAGCGGCAAATAATATGGTTTCTCACAAAGGAAACAACAGTGTTAGCATCATCAGTGCGGGTAGGAATTGCTTCCACTCATTTGGAAACATAATCCACAGCTAACAATATATAAAAATGACCATTAGAATTTAGGAACTGACCCATAAATTCAATGCCCCAAACATCAAAAATTTCATAGAAAAGCATAATTTGTTAAGGCATCTCATCCCTCCTGGATATATTACCAAATTTATGGCATGGAAGACAAGATTTACAAAACTCAGCAGCGTCTCTAAAAAGAGTAGGCCACCAGAATCCATAGTCTAAGATCTTTCTAGCTGTTCTTTGAGGGCCAAAATGTCCTCCACTCTCAGACGAGTGACAGGCCTCTAAAATGGACTGGAATTCTGATTGAGGCACACAACGTCTAATTACCTGATCAGCGCCACATCTCCACAATATGGGTCATCCCATATATAATATTTAGACTCACTTTTCAGCTTGTCTGTTTGATGCTTAGAAAAGTGTGGAGGAAATGTGTGGCTAACTAGATAATTAGCTACAGGTGCGTACCAAGGTGTTACCAGATACTGCTTGCAGGTTATCAAATGGAAAATTATCATCTATAGGAGTATAATCATTTTTAATGTGCGCAAGGCGACTCAAGTGGTCTGCCACTAGATTCTAGTTACCGCTCCTATCCTTTATTTCTAAATCAAATTCTTGTAATAGCAGTATCCAACGTATGAGCCTTGGTTTGGACTCCTTTTTAGCTAATAGATACTTTAAAGCTGCATGGTCCGAATACACTACTACTCTAGTACCAAGTAAATAAGCTCAGAATTTATCCAGAGCAAAACAATAGCAAGAAGCTCTTTTTCAGTAGTAGTATAATTGGACTGGGCAGCATCTAAAGTCTTAGACGCATAAGCAATATCAAAAGGATCCTTACCTTCACGCTGAGCTAGCGCTGCTCCTACTGCATGGTTGGAAGCATCGCACATGATTTCAAATGGCTGGATCCAGTCTGGTCCTCGCACAATTAGAGCTTGAGTCAGGTCTGTCTTCAGCTTGTCAAATGCTTGTTTGCAATCCTCACTGAACTCGAACTCAATATCCTTCTGCAGTAATCTGGATAAGGGAAGTGCTACCTTACTGAAGTCCTTGATAAATCTCCTGTAAAAACCTGCATGGCCAAGGAACAAACGAACTTCCCTCACAGAGGAGGGGTAACGTAAACTAGAAATAAAATTCACCTTTGCTGGGTCTACAGAAATGCCAGTATTAGATACAACATGTCCCAGTACAATCCCTTATTTTACCATAAAGTGACATTTTTCAAAATTTAATACAAGGTTTGTATTGACACATCTATCTAATACTCTAGATAATCCATCTAAGCAAAGGCTAAAAGAATCACCATAAATGCTAAAATCATCCATAAAAACCTCTATACAGTCCTCAAAAAGATCAGAGAAAATACTCATTATGCACCTCTGGAAAGTAGCTGGTGCATTGCATAGGCCAAAGGGCATTCTCTTGTAAGCATAAGTCCCAAAAGGACATGTAAAAGTAGTCTTTTCCTGATCCTCAGGAGCTATATGAATCTGGAAATAACCTGTGTAACCATCTAGAAAGCAGTAATGTGATTTACCTGACAGGCGATCCAGCATTTGATCAATGAATGGAAGTGGGTAGTGATCCTTACGAGTAGCTTGGTTGAGATGCCTGTAATCAATGTAGACTATCCAAGCGTTCTGTACTCTGGTTGCTATGAGCTCTCCATGCTCATTCTTCACTGTAGTGACTCCAGACTTCTTGGGCACCACTTGTACTGGGCAAACCCATTCACTGTCTGAAATGGGATAGATGATACCTGGTTCCAATAGTCTGGTCACTTCCTTTTTGACAACTTCCAAAATAGTGGGATTCAGTCTTCTTTGGGGTTGGCGGACAGGTCTTGCTCCTTCCTCCTGGATGGTGACTCTTCTGGGCGCTACCATGTCACCTGCACGTAAATGAACTGGATCAGTAGAAAGGGGGTTTGTTTCTTCCTTAAATGACGGTTCAGGTTCGTCCTCAAAGAGGAGTCGCCTACACCTAGCTCGCCTTATATGTGAAAGAGTTCTTTCAATTTCAGGGTCAAATGCTGGCAAGCTTGGATCAGGAAGTGATGAGCGGATAATTTATACGCTTTTTGGCATTGTTTTTAGTATGTTTTTAGTATGTTTTAGTTAGTTTTTATTATATTTTTATTAGTTTTTGTTTAAAATTCACTTTTCTGGACTTTACTATGATTTTGTGTGTTTTTCCATGATTTCAGGTATTTTCTGGCTGAAATTGAGGGACCCGAGCAAAAATCTGATTCAGAGGCTGAAAAGGACTGTAGATGTTGTTGGATTCTGACCTCCCTGCACTCGAAGTGGATTTTCTGGAGCTATAGAAACTTAATTGGCATGCTCTCAATTGTATTGGAAAGTAGACATCCTGGGCTTTCCAGCAATATATAATAGTCTATACTTTTCTCGGGATTTGGTGGCCCAAACAAGCATTCCAAATCAGCTTAAGACTGCCCGGCGTTAAACGCCGGAACTGGCACAAGAATGGGAGTTAAACGCCCAAACTGACACAAAAGCTGGCGTTTAACTCCAAGAAAAGTCTCTACACATGAAAACTTCAATGCTCAGCCCAAGCACACACCAAGTGGGCCCGGAAGTGGATTTTTATGTCATTTACTCATTTCTGTAAACACTAAGCTACTAGTTCTCTATAAACAAGACCTTTTGCTATTGTATTTTCATCTGGGTTCTTCTGGTTCCCTCTCTGGGGCTAAAGCCAATGATCACCATTATCACTTATGTATTTTCAACGGTGGAGTTTCTACACACCATAGATTAAGGTGTGGAGCTCTGCTGTACCTCGAGTATTAATGCAATTACTATTGTTCTTCTATTCAATTCAGCTTATTGTGACACTCATCATCATTCTCACCTATGAACGTGTGCCTGACAACCACCTCCGTTCTACCTTAGATTGAGTGGATATCTCTTGGATCCCTTAATCGGAATCTTCGTGGTATAAGCTTGAATTGATGGCGGCATTCAAGAGAATCCGGAAGGTCTAAACCTTTTCTGTGGTATTCTGAGTAGAATTCAAGGATTGAATGATTGTGATGAGCTTCAAACTCGTGATTGTGGGGCATTAGTGACAGACACAAAAGAATCATTGGATTCTACTCCGACATGATCGAAAACCGACAGCTGAATAGCCGTGCTATGACAGAGCGCGTTGAACATTTTCACTGAGAGGATGGGACTATAGCCATTGACAACGGTGATGCCCAACATACAGCTTGCCACGGAAAGGAGTAAGAAGGATTGGATGAAGACAGTAGGAAAACAGAGAGACGAAAGGACAAAGCATCTCCACATGCTTATCTGAAATTCTTATTTTATGTTTTATTTATATTTTAATCATTAATCCTCCATAACCATTTGAATCCGCCTGACTGAGATTTACAAGATGACCATAGCTTGCTTCATACCAACAATATCCGTGGGATCGACCCTTACTTGCGTAAGGTTTATTACTTGGACGACCCAGTGCACTTGCTGGTTAGTTGTGCAAAGTTGTGATAAAGAGTTGAGATTGCAATTGAGCGTACCATGTTGATGGCGCCATTGATGATCACAATTTCGTGCACCAAGTTTTTGGCACCGTTGCCGGGGAATTAAACGTCCTAACTACAGTTTCGCATTTCTTCCCTGCAATAACAGTGCCAAGTTTTGATCCGGCAACAACACCAAGTTTTTGGCGCCGTTGCCGGGGATTGTTTAAGTTTGAACAAATGAGGGTTCATCTTGTTGCTTAGATTAGGTATTTTTCTTCAGAATTTTTAAGAATGAATTCTAGAGTTTCAAGGTGTGATGTTTTCATCATCACCAAAGCTGATTGATTCTCATCAATTTAGCTCTTAAATGTAATGTCCTGTTGAAGCTTGGCTAGCCATAGACTAAAGCTTTAGACTAACATTGCATGATTCCTGGAATTCTTATTAAAAATTTTGAATCTCTTTATTTTCTTTTTCCATATAATTTTCGAAAAATCCAAAAAAATTACAACGTCATAAAAATAAAAAATATTTTATGTTTCTTGTTTGAGTCTAGTGTCTCATTCTAAGTTTGGTGTCAATTGCATGTTTCTGTTCTTCTTGCATTTTTCGAATTCATTCATGTGTCTTCATTGATCTTCAAGTTGTTCTTGATGATTTCCTTGTTCTGATCTTTAAATTCTCTTGTCTTGAGTGTTTTGTTGTTTCTCATATGCATTCTCAATTTGTTAGTGTCAATAGTATACAAACTTCTAAGTTTGATGTCTTCCATGCATTGTTTATTTGATCTTAGTTTCATTTTGATTATTCCTCATTATTAAAAATCCAAAAATTTTTAATTTGTGTCTTTTCAAGTTAATAATACAGAGAATTGAAGATTCAGAACATTCAGCAAAGGAATTACACAGAAAAAGCTGGGCGTTCAAAACGTCCAGTGAGGAAGGAAAACTGGCGTTTAAACGCCAGCCAGGATACCTGGCTGGGCGTTTAACGCCCAAAAAGGTAGAGTTTTGGGCGTTAAACGCCAGAATGGATACCATTCTGGGCGTTTAACGCCAGGATGGCACAAGAGGGAAGATTTTGTTTTTAATTCAAATTTTTTTCAAGTTTCCATAATTTTTCAAAATCAAATCTTTTTCAAATCATATCTTTTCAATCATATATTTTCAACATCAGTTTCTTTCCATTTTCAAAAATACTTGCTAACAATTAATGATTTGATTCAACATTTCAAGTATGTTGCCTTTTCTGTTGAGAAAGGTTTAATGTTTGAATCATACCTTTTCTTGTTAGCCAAGTCGTTAATTTTAAAAAATCAAATCTTTTTAAATTATTTTTCAATCATATCTTTTCAATCATATCTTTTTAAAACCATAACTTTTCAATCATATCTTCTTAATCACATCTTTTTCAAAATAGTTTTCAATCATATCTTTTTGATTTCTAATTTAAAAATCTTTTTCAAATTTCACTTAATTTCTTTCCCAATCTTAGTTTTCGAAAATCAATTACCATTTTTCCAAATTTCTTTTAATTAATTCACTTTAATTTTTTGAAAATTTCTTTCCCTCTTCTCACATCCTTCTATTTATGGACTAACACTCTTCCTCAATGCACAATTCGAACTCTATCTCCCTTGATAAGTTCGAATTCTTCTACCTTCTCCTTCTATTTTTCTTTTTCTCTGACACCTCAAGGAATCTCTATACTGTGACATAGAGGATTCCATACTTTCTTGTTCTCTTCTCTTTCATATGAGCAGGAGCAAAATCAAAAAGAAGCTGAAAAGACCTTGAAGCGAAAGCTAAGAGAAGCTAAAGCACAATTCTCTGTAGAGGACCTAATAGAAATCTTCAAAGAAGAAGACATGGCAGCCAAAAACAACAAGAATGCAAACAATGCAAGCAAGGTGCTGGGTGACTTTACTGCACCTACTCCCGACTTCTATGGGAGAAGCATCTCTATCCCTGCCATTGGAGCAAACAACTTTGAGCTTAAGCCTCAATTAGTTTCTCTAATGCAACAGAATTGCAAGTTCCATGGACTTCCACTGGAAGATCCTCATCAGTTTTTAGCTGAATTCTTGTAAATCTGTGACACTATCAAGACTAATGGGGTTGACCCTGAGGTCTACAGACTTATGCTATTCCCTTTTTACTGTAAGAGACAGAGCTAGAATATGGTTAGACTCACAACCTAAAGAAAGCCTGAACTCTTGGGAAAAGCTAGTCAATGCCTTCTTGGCAAAGTTCTTTCCACCTCAAAAATTGAGTAAGCTTAGAGTGGAAGTCCAAACCTTCAGACAAAAGGATGGTGAATCCCTCTATGAAGCTTGGGAAAGATACAAACAATTAATCAGAAAGTGTCCCTCTAACATGCTTTCTGA
>NC_029776.3:79022792-79023629 GCF_000817695.3 Arachis duranensis | reverse complement strand
AGAAAGGTCCTAATTACATCAAACTATCTCCTATTTATACACTTTCTATTCTTGGATCTTGGGATTTGGATGGGCTTTTGAAATGGTGAAGAAATGAATTAAATTGGATTTTTAATTCAATTTTTAGCCCATGAAAAATTGGCTTCCAGGAGGCTGCCTTGCCCTTGTGGAGGGCAGGGCAGGAAATGGTGCGTGCGGCCCTTGTGCATGCGTGCTTAGTGTGTGATGCTGCAGGATGCTGCCCTGCCCTTGTGGAGGGCAGAGGGCAGGGCAGAGTTTTTTGGTGCGCCAGATTCTGCTGCCCGTGCGTGCTGCTGCTGCCGAGAGTCCTTGGTGCGTGCCAATCTGGTGCGCTGGCTGTGCACCACAAAATGCTGCCCTGCCCTCGCAGAGGGCAGGGCAATGTTTCCAAAAGTGAAGTTCCAAGTTCGAAACTTGGTGGAGGCGCACGCTGCTTCTTTTCCTTGGTTTTCTTGGTACCAAAGTCACGCCTAGCTCCTTACTTCCTCATGGTGCCATGTTCGATTCATGGAGAATGAAAGCAAGCTTGTTTTCTTTTTGTTTGAACGCTACTCCTTCCCTCCTTGTCCTTGGGTTCGAAACCCATAGGAAGCACTAGGAAGCAATTTCCTTTGAATTATTCTTGATTGAAGCCCGATATTGCTCTTGAGAAGGGCAGGGCAGAATTTTTGTTCCCTTTGGTCCTTGGCATCAAATTGTGCTCCGCCCTTGTTGTGGGCAGGGCAGTGTTGCTTCTCAAAGCTTGTTTCATTATGTTGCCCTTCTGGAGGGAAGTGTGCCCTTGTGGAGGGCAATGTTTGCTTCCTCCCTTCCATG
>NC_029776.3:79021243-79022615 GCF_000817695.3 Arachis duranensis | reverse complement strand
ATTAGCTTGAAAAATGGGTATATGATGACCTGTCATCACAACACCAATCTTAATTCTTGTTTGTCCCCAAGCAAGCATCAAAACTAAGAGAAAATGAAATGAACAAGAAAAGAACACATATCCTTATTAGGCATATAGCAGAACTTGATTCATGGAGTTTTTATGCAGACAATGATAACTCAATTATTGTTGCTGTTACATAATATACATTTTTCTCAAAAGGCTTACTAAACTTGCTGTTATAAGGTCTATTCTTTCTTTGCTCCCTTGCTAACTTTTCTTTTTTTTTTTCATGTTACTTAACAAGCTTATTATTCTTTTGGAGGCTTGGTGTCTAATGTTGCAGTAGTAGCCTTTGGCTTTATTTTTACTCAACATCTTTCCACCACAGACACATGACTCACTATTTCCTCCTAAGATCATTGATGCCCAGCATCTCTTTGGATAACTAAATGTTCTGTATCTAAGTTGCTCTTTATTGTGGACTTTCAATTGGCCATCCCAAATCAGTTGATCTAAGTGACCGGGTTTTGAAATACCCCTCAGAATTTACTTATCTAAGCATATCCTAGTACAAGAACACCACAAGCATGTGTCCTAGGGTCCAAGCTATTGGTGTCCAGCCTTTATTCTTTGTTTTTCTTGCCACATTGGCTTTTTCTTCTTCCTTTTCTTTATTTTTGTTCTCAAGGGCTTTTTCTTTATTGATAAGAACCTTTATAACAGCAAGCTAGCTCACACTTCAATGAAAATGATGGTATGCAGCAATTATTTCATGAGTTATGCATTTAATCAAACACATATACCACCATTAACTTCCATTCTACTTATGCAACATTGGATATTTACTTTCCAATTCAAATAATTCTCTTTTATTCAAGCATATGGGAAACAAAACAAAATTCAACTCAGTTATGGATGACAAGCAATATGCAGATTTAGCATACTTAATCAAACAACTTCACTTGCAACTAAAAAAACACTTTAGCAAGACATACAAGAATTCCTGAATTAAAACATTTCACAACAACAATGATTAAGTGTAGATACAACCTTTTGGGTTGTAGCTTTTCATTCTTCCTTTTGTTGTACCCCTTTTGAGTTAAGATGCACAATATCTTCAATGGTTGACTACTTTCCTGCATAATTCTCAAAAGTTGCTTGCTTCTCAAGCCCTTAATTACATGGTTAGTATGCATAAATTGAGTGTGGCTCTTGGATTCATTTCGGTGTGGGAATACCAAACTTAATTGTTTGCCACTGCCTATGATGCAACAAGTTAATCATATGTGAAACATTGTGTCCTTGCTAAAGGTTAATGAAATTAAAGCTAAAAAGCAGTTAAATAGTTGAATAATTTGTCTGATTGCTT
>NC_029776.3:79001390-79020932 GCF_000817695.3 Arachis duranensis | reverse complement strand
TTTTCCTTGTATATCTTGGTATTTTCATAGGCTTCTAGTCTGAATTCATCCAGCTCATTTAGCTGCAACAATCTTTTCTCCCCTGCTGCTTCAGAGTCAAGGTTTAGAAGTTTAGTAGCCCAAAAGGCTTTGTGTTCAAGCTCTACAGGGAGATGACAAGATTTGCCATATAATAGCTGAAAGGGGGACTTCCCAATGGGAGTTTTGAAAGCTGTCCTGTATGCCCAGAGTGCATCTTCCAACTTCCTAGCCCAATCCTTTCTTGTGCTACCTACTGTTTTCTCTAGGATTTTCTTCATTTCTCTGTTTGCTAATTCAGCCTGCCCATTAGTCTGAGGGTGATATGGTGTGGCTACTTTATGAATAACTCCATATTTATGAAGAAGTTTCTCCATTTGTTTGTTACAAAAATGACCACCACTATCACTGATAAGACCCTTGGGTACTCCATATCTAGTGAAAATGTGCTTCTTGAGGAATTGAAGGACAATTTGTGCATCACAAGTAGTTGTGGCTATGGCTTCCACCCACTTTGAAACATACTCCACTGCTACCAAGATATATCTGAAAGAATAGGAAGGGGGAAAGGGTCCCATGAAATCAATGCCCCATAGATCAAATAATTCTAATTCCAAAATGAAATTCTGCGGCATCTCATTCCTTCTTGTCAATCCTCCTGCTCTCTGGCATTCATTACATTGGTGGACAAACTCTCTGGTATCTTTGAAGATAGTTGGCCAATAAAAACCACTTTGCAATATCTTTGCAGCTATTCTTTCTGGACCAAAATGTCCACCATAAGCTGAGCCATGGCAATGCCACAATATATCTCTTATTTCACTCTCAGGGACACATCTCCTAATTGTTCCATCAGAACATCTTTTGAACAGATAAGGTTCATCCCACCAGAACTTCCTCGCTTCATTGATTAGCTTCTTCACTTGTTGCTTAGTGAATTCTTGAGGTATCTTCCTCCCCACTTTGTAGTTTGCTATATCAGCGAACCACGGTATTTGTTGGACCAGTAGAAGATGTTCATCTGGGAAACTTTCATTCACAGGTTGTGAAGCTTCTTGAATTGTTTCTTATGGCAACCTTGACAAATGGTCAGCAAATCGGTTCTCAGTACCTTTCCTGTCCCTTACCTCAATGTCAAACTCATGTAGGAGTTGCAATATCACTTGCATCACACATGAGTTCAAAGGGTAATTCCCAATCCGGGGGTGTGATAATTGGTGCTGTTGTGAGTTTCAAAAGTGTGCTGGCAGTTTTCATAAAAAACAAAAGGATTATCAATCATTAATAGATTACTCAAAGGTTTAGCTATTTTAGAAAAATCCTTGATAAACCTTCTATAAAATCCTACATGTCCCAAGAAACTTCTAACAGATTTCACATTAGTTGGTGGGGGAAGCTTCTCTATAATTTCCACCTTTGCCTTGTCAACCTCTATCCCTTTTCTTTGTGACCAAGAACAATCCCCTCAGGCACCATGAAATGGCACTTTTCCCAGTTTAAAACCAAATTAGTTTCTTGGCACCGTTTCAAAACAAGAGTTAGATGTTTCAAGCAAGTATTGAAATTGTCACCAAAAACAGAAAAGTCGTCCATGAAAACCTCTAAAAACTTTTCGACCATATCTGAAAAAATGGAAAGCATACACCTTTGAAAAGTGGCTGGGGCATTGCATAGTCCAAATGGCATTCTTCTATAAGCGAAAACTCCAAACGGACATGTGAATGAAGTCTTTTCTTGGTCCTTTGGATCTACCACTATCTGATTATACCCAGAATAGCCATCCAGGAAACAATAGTAAGCATGGCCGGCCAATCTTTCAAGCATCTAATCAATGAAAGGAAGTGGGAAATGATCTTTGCGTGTGGCATCATTCAACCTCCTATAATCAATACACATCCTCCATCCTGTCACAGTTCTTGTGGGAATGAGTTCATTCTTCTCAGTAACAATGACTGTCATTCCTCCCTTCTTTGGTACCACTTTGACTGGGCTTATCCATGGACTATCAGAGATAGGGTATATTATCCCTGCATTCCACAATTTAATTACTTCCTTCTGGACAACTTCCTTCATTGCAGGATTTAACCTTCTTTGAGGTTGAACTACTGCTTTGTAATTCTCCTCCAAGAGAATTTTATGCATACATACTGCAGGGCTAATGCCTTTCAGATCATCGATGGTCCATCCTAAAGCGTCCTTGTGAGCTCTGAGTACATCAAGAAGCTCTCCTTCTTCTTTTTTTGTCAGGGATGAATTGATGATCACTGGAAAACTTTCTGATGTGCCTAAAAATGCATATTTGAGATGAGTAGGTAATGGCTTCAGTTCTTGTTTATGCACCTCTTCCTTCTTGCTTGGGTTCACCTCCTTGTCAATAGAGATCTCAGCTGCGTGTTCCTCTACTGTCTCTTGATTAATTTCTTCTTCTTGCTCATGCTGATTAGTGTCTAATATTTCTTCCACCAGACTCTCTATCATATCCACCCTCAGGTAATCTTCTTGCTCAGGAAGGTGTTGCATTGACTTGAAAACATTTATGATCATTTGCTCATTGTGTACTCTGAAGATCATTTCTCCTTTTTCCACATCTATAATGGCTCTTGCAGTTGCTAGAAATGGTCTTCCCAACATGATTGAATTGTTTCCTTCCTCGTTGGTGTCCAAGATCACAAAATCCGCAGGAAAGATAAACTTCCCAACCTTCACTAACAGATTTTCCACAATTCCATTGGGTGTCTTGACTGATCTGTCGGCCATGACTAGTGACATCCTGGTGGGTTTGAGTTCTTCTATAGCAAGCTTCCTCATCATGGATAGGGGCATTAAGTTGATGCTAGCTCCAAGATCACAGAGAGCTTTGTCCAAGGTTAAATTGCCTATGGTGCATGATACTACAAAACTCCCTGGATCTTTAAGCTTTGGTGGGATTCCTTTTTGTAACACAGCGCTACATTCCTCACTGAGCATTACCGTCTCCTTCTCATTCCAGTCTCTTTTCTTGTTGATGAGTTCCTTTAAGAACTTGGCATACAGAGGCATTTGCTCCAATGCCTCAGCCAAAGGTATGTTGATTTCTAGCTTCTTGAAAGTCTCTAGGAATTTAGAAAAGTGTTGGTCCTTAGTCCCTTTGTGGAATCTTTGGGAATAAGGCAGTGGAGGTGTCAAGCTTTTCTCCACTTGATGTTGTCTTGGATTTGGTTCTTCCATGATCTGCTTTCCCTTCTTCAGATTTTGTGGTATATTTTCTTTTTCTTGAGGTTGAGTCTAAGGGTGATTGCTTGCTGTTGCATCTTCATCATTGGCTGCCTCTTTTTTAACTTGTTTCTCGTCACTTTCCTTGGGTTTCTTGGTGGCTTCTTCATCTCTCAGCAGGATTCTTCCACTCCTTAACTGTATTGCCTTGCACTCCTCTTTTGGATTAGGAATGGTGTCACTTGGTAGTGAGCTTGATGGTTTTTCAACAGAAATCTGCTTAGAGATTCGCCCAATCTGCCTTTCTAGGCTCTTCATGGAAGCTTCTTGGTTCTTTGTTGTCAATTTTTGGTTCTTCATCATCTTCTCCATGAGCATCTCTAGATTAGTGATCCTCTGAGAGTCTTGTGAGATTGGTTGGTTTTGGGGTGTTTATGGATGATGCTAGGTGTTTTGGTTAGTTGGGTGGTTATTGGGTGGATAATGGTTAGAGTTGGGATAAGTATTTTGTGGTTTTTGGTATGTGTTTTGGTTAGTGTTTGGCTGGTTGTTGTGGTTTGTGTTTTTCCAATTGTTTTGAGTTGAGTTCCTTTGCCATGGCTGCTGAATTTGATTGTGGTTGTCTCCACATCTGAGGTTGGGATGGTTCTTCCAAGAGGGATTGTAAGTATCACCATAGACTTCATTTGTTCCAGGATTTTGGTTGTGCAGGTATTGGACTTGCTCTTGCTGTTGCTCCTCTTGACTTTCTTCATTTTGCCCCCAAGTAGTTGATAGTTGGCTTGTGGCACTCACTGATGCAACTTGAAGGCTGTTAATTCTCTTGGCCATCTGCTCAAACTGCTGTTGAATTTGCTGCTGCATCATCTTGTTCTGAGCTAGGATTGAATCCACTCCTTCCAACTCCATTACTCCTCTTCTTTGTGATGGTTGGCGTTGCCTTTGGTGAGCAAAGAAATATTGGTTGTTAGCCACCATATCAATGAGGTTCTGAGCTTCCTCTGTAGTTTTCATGAGTTGTAATGAGCCTCCAGCTGAATGATCAAGTGCTTCTTGAGCCTTCAGAGTAAGTCCCTCATAGAAGTTCTATAGCTTGTCCCACATAGTGAACAACTCTGGTGGACATTTCCTCAGCAGTGCCTTATATCTTTCCCATGCTTCATATAAATTTTCAGCCTCCATTTGAGTGAATGTCTGCACCTCAGTTTTTAATCTTATGATCCTTCGAGGGGGATAAAATTTGGCAAGAAATTTGCTCACCAAGTCATCCCAAGTGTTGATGCTCTCCTTTGGAAATGTTTCTAGCCATTGAGTGGCTTTGTCCCTAAGAGAGAATGGAAAGAGCAGTAACTTGTAGCTGTCAGGAGGTACACCATTGGTTTTGACAGTGTCACATATCCTCAAGAAGGTAGATAGGTGTTGATTTGGGTCCTACAATGGCCCTCCTCCAAAAGAGCAGTTGTTTTGGACCAAAGTGATGAGTTGTGGCTTTAGTTCAAAGTTGTTTGCATTGACATTAGGAGTAAGAATGCTACTCCCACAGTGTCTAGCATTTGCAAATGTGTAGGAAGCCAGTACTCTTCTTTGTTGTGGGTTGTTGTTGGCTCCTCCTTCTGGTTGATTGGGATTTGATGGATCTCCTTCCATCTCTTGGAATTCCTCCTCAGATTCTTCCTCTCCGACGATGTTCTTCCCTCTTTCAGCTCTTCTTATTCTTCGAAGAGTTCTTTGGTTAATTTCAGAGAAGATAGGGGAAGATCTTCCTGTACCTGACATACAAACACACAACAATAAACACACAGATCCAGAAAACCAGTGAAACTTCAATCTATTGCTAGAATGAAGTTTTAGTTAGTTTAAGCAAAAATTCAAACAGTTAGTGTGTTAGTAAAACTTAAAGAAACAGAAAAGAAAAAGTGCTTAATCTAGACCTCCACTTCACTTCATCATTGTCAATCTATTTCAATCCCCGGCAACGGCGCCAAAAACTTGAAGTGTGGAAAACGATCCAACACAAAACTCACCGGTAAGTGTACCGGGTCGCATCAAGTAATAAAACTCACGGGAGTGAGGTCGATCCCACAGGGATTGAAGGATTGAGCAATTTTAGTTTAGTGGTTGATGTAGTCAAGCGAATCAAGTATTGGTTGAGAGGTTTATCATTAACAGAAACTAAATTGCTTGGAATGTAAAGGGAGAGGGGAGAATTGCAGTAAATTAAAGAGCAGGAAAGTAAAAGATGCTGAATCTTAAAGAACAAGAAATTAAATGACTGAAACTTAAAGTGCAATAAATGTAAATTGCAGTAACTTAAAGTGCAAGAAATATAAATTGCTTGAATGAAAAAAAGGATTTGAGGATTGGGATTTTAGAATTCAAATGAGGGAAATTAAATTGCAACAATTAACTAAACAAGAGATGAATTGAAATAGACTAGATCTCAAACAGAAATGGAAATTAAATTGCAGAGATAAATTGAAAGTAACTAGAATTCAAACAGAAAAGGAAAATGTAATTTCAGCAGTGGTTCAACAGAAGAACCAAAAGGAAAATTTGATCTCAGGACTCCAGAGACTAGATAGCAGAGTCTAGATCTCAATTGCCCTCCCAGATCTAAGTTCACAAAGCAATTAACAAGAAATTAAATAGGAAGCAGTAAAGGAAATGTAGTTGAACTCAATTATGTAGAAGAGAAATTAAAGAGATCTTGAATGGAGATTGAGACAGAAATTCCTCAATTCTTCACACCC
The DNA here is from genome assembly GCF_000817695.3 of Arachis duranensis. NCBI lineage: Eukaryota > Viridiplantae > Streptophyta > Magnoliopsida > Fabales > Fabaceae > Arachis > Arachis duranensis. Next base: position 79,014,972 of record NC_029776.3, on the reverse strand, counting down.
AAGACTCAAACAAGAAAAGTAAAAATGTTCCAGCAAGAACGAGGAAGAAGAGAGATCAATTCTCCTCCCCAATTCTCTGAAATCTCAGTGCCTAGCTCTCCAAGAGAAGGTTCAGTAAGTCAAAAATAAAAGAAAAGATTCAAAGCTCAAAAGAAAGGTCCTAATTACATCAAACTATCTCCAATTTATACACTTTCTATTCTTGGATCTTGGGATTTGGATGGGCTTTTGATTTGGTGAAGAAATGAATTAAATTTGATTTTTAATTCAATTTTTAACCCATGAAAAATTGGCTTCCAGGAGGCTGCCCTGCCCTTGTGGAGGGCAGGACAGGAAATGGTGCGTGCGGCCCTTGTGCGTGCGTGCTTCGTGTGTGATGCTGCAGGATGCTGCCCTGCCCTTGTGGAGGGCAGGCAGAGTTTTTTGGTGCGCCAGATTCTGCTGCCCGTGCGTGCTGCTGCTGCCGAGAGTCCTTGGTGCGTGCCAATCTGGTGCGCTGGCTGTGCACCACAAAATGCCCTGCCCTCGCGGAGGGCAGGGCAATGTTTCCAAAAGTGAAGTTCCAAGTTCGAAACTTGGTGGAGGCGCACGCTGCTTCTTTTCCTTGGTTTTCTTGGCACCAAAGTCACGCCTAGTTCCTTACTTCCTCATGGTGCCGCGTTCGATTCATGGAGAATGAAAGCAAGCTTGTTTTCTTTTTGTTTGAACGCTACTCCTTCCCTCCTTGTCCTTGGGTTCGAAACCCATAGGAAGCACTAGGAAGCAATTTCCTTTGAATTATTCATGATTGGAGCCCGATATTGCTCTTGAGGAGGGCAGGGCAGAATTTTTGTTCCCTTTGGTCCTTGGCATCAAATTGTGCTCCGCCCTTGTTGTGGGCAGGGCAGTGTTGCTTCTCAAAGCTTGTTTCATTATGTTGCCCTCCTGGAGGGCAGTGTGCCCTTGTGGAGGGCAATGTTTGCTTCCTCCTTCTATGCACCACACTTCTCTCTTGGGCCACGTTTTCTTAAGCCACGCTTCCTCTTTTCTTCTTTTCTTCACCTTTAAATAATCAAAACAACCACTCAAAGTATCACTAAATTCACAAGGCTTATAAATCAATTAAAAATCAATTAAATTTAGCTTAAACCTCATGAGTTAGCATCAATTTAATGGTAGTTGCTTGATTTAAAGAAGTTATGCATTTTCATTCCAAATTACTTACTTAGGATGCAAGAAAGTGCATAAAGACTAATAAAACAAGTGAAATTAGCTTGAAAAATGGGTATATGATAACTTGTCATCACACTCTATGAAGCTTGGAAAAGATATAAACAATTGATCAGAAAGTGTCCTCCTGACCTGCTTTCTGAATAGAGCATCATAGGTATCTTCTATGATGGTCTGTCTGAACTATCCAAGATGTCATTGGATAGCTCTGCTGGAGGATCTCTTCATCTGAAGAAGACGCCTGCAGAAGCTCAGGAAACTCATTGAAATGGTTGCAAATAACCAATTCATGTACACTTCTGAAAGGAATCCTGTGAATAATGAGACGAATCAGAAGAAAGGAGTTCTTGAGATTGATACTCTGAATGCCATATTGACTCAGAACAAAATATTGACTCAGCAAGTCAATATGATTTCTCAAAGTCTGTCTGGAATGCAAGCTGCACCAGGCAGTACTAAGGACGCTTCATCTGAAGAAGAAGCTTATGATCCTGAGAACCCTTCAATGGAAGAGGTGAATTACATGGGAGAACCCTATGGAAACACCTATAATCCTTCATGGAGAAATCATCCAAATCTTTCATGGAAGGATCAACAGAGACCTCAACAAGGTTTTAACAACAATAATGGTGGAAGAACCAGGTTTAGCAATAGCAAGCCTTTTCCATCATCTTCTCAGCAACAGATAGAGAATTCTAAGCAGAGCCACTCTGACTTAGCAACCATGGTCTCTGATCTAATCAAAACCACTCAAAGTTTCATGACTGAAACAAGATCCTCCATTAGAAACTTGGAGGCACAAGTGGGTCAGCTGAGTAAGAAAGTTACTGAACTCCCTTCTAGTACTATTCCAAGCAATACAGAAGAGAATCCAAAAGGAGAGTGTAAGGCCATCAACATGGCCGAACTTGGAGAGGAGAAAGAGGCAGTGAGTGCCACTGAGGAAGGCCTCATGGACGTCTACTGGCCTCCAATGAGTTCCCTAATGAGGAATCATGGGAATCTGAGGCTCACACTGAGACCATAGAGATTCCATTGGATTTACTTCTGCCATTCATGAGCTCTGATGAGTGTTCTTCCTCTGAAGAGGACGAAGATGTCACTAAAGAGCAAGTTGCTAAGTACCTTGGAGCAATCATGAAACTAAATGACAAGTTATTTGGTAATGAGACTTGGGAGGATGAACCTCCTTTGCTCACCAAAGAACTGGATGACTTGACTAGGCAGAGATTACCTCAAAAGAGACAGGGCCCTGGGAAGTTCTCAATACCTTGTACAATAGGCACCATGACCTTCAAGAAGGCTCTGTGTGACCTAGGGTCAAGCATAAACCTCATGCCTCTCTCTATAATGGAGAAGCTAGGGATTTTTGAGGTACAAGCTGCAAGAATATCACTAGAGATGGCAGACAATTCAAGAAAACGGGCTTATGGACTTGTAGAGGATGTTCTGGTAAAGATTGAGGATCATTACATCCTTACTGATTTCATAGTCCTAGAGACTGGGAAGTGCATGGATGAATCCATCATCCTTGGCAGACCCTTCCTAGCCACAGCAAAGGCTGTGATTGATGTTGACAGAGGAGAATTGATCATTCAAGTGAATGAAGAATCCTTTATGTTTAAAGCTCAAGGATATCCCTCTGTAACCATGGAGAGGAAGCATGAAGAAGCTTCTCTCAAAATAGAGTCAAACAGAGCCTCCACAGTCAAACTCTAAGTTTGGTGTTGGGAGGCCACAACCAAATTCTAAGTTTGGTGTTGAACCCCCACACTCAAACTCTAAGTTTGGTGTTGGGAGGTTCCAACATGGCTCTGAGTATCTGTGAGGCTCCATGAGAGCCCACTGTCAAGCTACTAACATTAAAGAAGCGCTTGTTGGGAGGTAACCCAATGCTATATTTATCTATTTCCCTCTGTTATTTTATATCTTTTATAGGTTGATGATCATGGGAAGTCACAAAATCAATTGAAAAAGCAAAAACAGAATGAAAAACAGAAAGAAAAATAGCACACCCTAGAGGAAAATTTGCAAGCATTTAAATGCCAGTGAAGATAGCAAAATGGGCATTTAACGCCCAGTCTGGCACCATTCTGGGCGTTTAACGCCAGAAAGAGGCACCAGACTGGCGTTTAACGCCAGGAATGGGCAAGAAGCTGGCGTTAAACGCCAGAAATGGGCACCAGCCCAGCGTTTAACGCCAGGATTGGCAGAAGGAGCATTTTTGCTCGCCACTTGGTGCAGGGATGAATTATCCTTGACACCTCAGGATCTGTGAACCCCACAGGATCCCCACCTACCCCACCACTCTCTCTCTTCTTCACCCATTCACTAATCACCTCAACACCTCTTTCCCAAAAACCCCTCACCTATCAAATCCCACCATTCACTTCACCACTCACATCCATCCTTCATAAAACCCCACCTACCTCACCATTCAAATTCAAACCACTTTCCCTCCCAAACCCACCCATATTGGCCGAACCCTACCCCTCTCTCTACCCCTATATAAACCCATCTTCACTCCTTCATTTTCACACAACCTACATACTACTTCTCCCCCTTGGCCAAAAAACAAAGCCATATCCATCTCCTTTATTTTTTCTTCTTCTACTCTCTTCTTTATTCTTTTGCTCGAGGACAAGCAAACCTTCTAAGTTTGGTGTGGTAAAAGCATTGCTTTTTGTTTTTCCATAACCATTTATGGCATCTAAGGCCGGAGAAACCTCTAGAAAGAGGAAAGGGAAGGCAAAAGCTTCCACCTCCGAGTCATGGAAGATGGAGAGATTCATCTCAAGGGAACATCAAGACCACTTGCATAAAGTTGTGGCCATGAAGAAGGTGATCCCCGAGGTCCCTTTCAAACTCAAAAAGAGTGAATATCCGGAGATCCGACATGAGATCCGAAGAAGAGGTTGGGAAGTTCTTACCAACCCGATTCAACAAGTCAGAATCTTAATGGTTCCAGAGTTCTATGCCAATGCATGGATCACCAAGAACCATGATCAAAGTGTGAACCCAGACCCAAAGAATTGGCTTATAATGATTCGGGGGAAATGCTTAGATTTTAGTCCGGAAAATGTAAGGTTAGCATTCAACTTGCCCATGATGCAAGGAGATGAACACCCCTACACTAGAAGGGTCAACTTTGATCAAAGGTTGGACCAAGTCCTCATAGTCAACTTTGATCAAAAGTTGGACCAAGTCCTCACAGTCATTTGTGAAGAGGGCGCCCAATGGAAGAGAGATTCAAGAGGGAAGCTGGTTCAACTGAGAAGGCATGACCTCAAGCCCGTGGCTAGGGGATGGTTGGAGTTTATCCAATACTCAATCATTCCCACTAGCAACCGGTCCGAAGTTACTATAGACCGGGCTATCATGATTCATAGCATCATGATTAGAGAGGAAATAGAAGTTCATGAGGTTATATCCCAAGAACTTTATAAGATGGCGGATAAGTCCTCTACCTTGGCAAGGTTAGCCTTCCCTCATCTCATTTGTCACCTCTGTAATTCAGTTGGAGTTAACATAGAGGGAGACATCCTCATTGATGAGGACAAGCCCATCACTAAGAAAAAGATGGAGCAAACAAGAGATCCCACTCATCATGAAATCCCTGAGATGCCTCAAGGGATGCACTTTACTCCACAAAACTATTGGGAGCAAATCAACACCTCCCTAGGATAATTGAGTTCCAACATGGGACAACTAAGGGTGGAGCACCAAGAACATTCCATTCTCCTCCATGAAATTAGAGAAGATCAAAGAATCATGAGAGAGGAGCAACAAAGGCAAGGAAGAGACATTGAGGAGCTCAAGCACTCCATAAGATCTTCAAGAGGAAGAACAAGCCGCAATCACTAAGGTGGACCCGTTCTTTAATCTCCTTGTTCTTTATTTTTTTGTTTTTTGAATTTTTATGCTTATGTTTATCTATGTTTGTGTCTTATGATCATTAGTGTTTATGCCTTAAAGTTATGAATGTCCTATGAATCCATCACCTTTCTTAAATGAAAAATGTTCTTAATTAAAAAAAAGAGAAGAATTGCATGAATTTTGAATTTTATAACAGATTAATTATTTTGATGTGGTGGCAATACTTTGATTTCTGAACGTATGCTTGAACAGTGCATATGTCTTTTGAATTTGTTATTCATGAATGTTGGCTCTTGAAAGAATGATGAAAAAAGGAGACATGTTACTGAGAATCTAAAAAATCATAAAAATGATTCTTGAAGCAAGAAAAAGCAGTGAATTAAAAAAAAAAAAGAGATTATGTGTGGAAAAAAAAAGAGAGAGAAAGCAAGCAGAAAAAGCCAATAGCCCTTTAAACCAAAAGGCAAGGGTAAAAATAAAGTCGTGATCCAAGGCAAAAAGAGTGTGCTTAAGAACCCTGGACACCACTAATTGGGGACTCTAGCAAAGCTGAGTCACAATCTGAAAAGGTTCACCCAGTTATGTGTCTGTGGCGGAAATTGGTGAATTAAAAATTATTAAAATATATGCGTTGCAAGTATAGTTCTTAACTCATCAGAATTCCACTTATCAATTTAGAAAGGTGTCACAGAAATTTAAATTTTAAATACTGGGAGTATGAATCCCAGGTCGTCTCCCAACGAGTTGCAGAAAAGTGTGCTATTTTATTAATCAGATGTTTTCAAAAAGATTTGAGTTGAGTAAACAGGAAATAAAATTGGAGAATTTGAATAATGTAAATAAAAGCCTTGACTGGGAGTTGATTAGTTGGAAGCCCCATTATTGTTGGATTACTCTCTAGATTAATTGATAATTAAAGGTTATCCTGTTTAGTTATCTCTTACTAGGTAAGGGAAAGTTAAACAAGTTGGGATGCTCTGCCCGTTCACAAGTTGCAATCCACTTAATTAAAAGGGATTGGTGTTAGTGACTAGAGGGCAAGCCTACAATAACCAAATTACAATCTTTCTTTCAAGCCTTCCAACTCAATTGGTTCCTTTCAATCAACTCCATATCAAGTTAGGGAACTACTCACTCATTGTGAATGTAAAATTCATAACATATGAAAAGGAATTAAAGAAAGACATTGTAAATAAAATCAAAATAATCAAATTAAAATAAAGTAATCCTTGTATTAAATAAATCCTAATAATATTCCAATGGTAAAATTAACAAAGCAAAGGACATGGAAGAGTAAAGCCAAGTAAAGAAAACGAACTAGAATGACGAAGTCTTGATGAGGTAATAACTCTTCTCAATATCCCAATGCAAAAAGTGATAGAAAAATAAAAGCCTAAAAACTATCAATGTGTAGAGAGAAAAACCTAGAGGAGGAGTAAAAACTAGATCTAAAACTAAAACTGTGTAGAATGAATATTGTCTCTGGTTTCTGCATGTTCTCTGGCTCTAGTTTGCTGTTCTGGGCCGAGATCTAATATTGTCACTTGTGCTTTTCCATTCCGTGCGGTCGCGTGAGCCATGCGGCCGCGTCACTGCGATTTCTCCTCTTTCACGCAAACGTGTGAGCCATGCGGCCGCGTCACTTCTCCCTGTTTATCTCCTCAATTTCTTGTGTTCCTTCCATTTTTGCTAGCTTCCTTTCCAATCTCCAACTCATCCATGCCCTATAAAGCCTGAAACACTTAACACACAGATCACGGCATCGAATGGGATAAAGGAGAACTAAAATGCATAATAAAAAAGTCTCTAGGAAGCAGTTTTCAACCATGTAATAATTTCAGGAAGGAAATATAATGCATGCTAAATTAATGAATAAGTGGGTAAGGATCATGATAAAACCACATAATTAAACACAATATAAACCATAAAATAGTAATTTATCACGGGTCATGAAAGACAATATGAGTTCATATCAATGCACCAAGGATGCAAGAGTCATCAAAGATTAAGCATTGACTTAGAAATGTCATCACCCAACAATACCAAACAAGTCAAGAAGCACCAATATAACCAAGAATTTCTCAACAATTGAGTAAGAGAATTCAATACCATTATTAAAATAAGAAACTTAGAAAGGAAAAGAAGAACAAGCTATAAAAAAACAAAACCAAAATGCAATGAATAAAAGTATGCAAATGCAATAAACAAAAGAAAATGAAAGATGAGAAAAATAAAAAGTGAATTTTTTTATTTTATTATTTATTTATTTATTTATTATTATTATTATTATTTTATTTTTTTCAAGAGAGGAAAAAGAAGAAAGTAAAAAAGGAGGAAGAGAGAAGAAGAAATGTAGAAAGAAAGAAAAAGGAGAGAAGAAAGAAGAAGAAAGGAGAGAGGAGAAGGAACAGGGCGCGAGGTGACACTTAAGCGTCGCCCACGCTTACGCGTGGAATGTAGATTGTGCTATAGGCACAATTCCAGCACAATTCTCACACAACTCTCGGGTTTTTGTACCAGGAGTTGCGGAAGTGCAATCGACGCGTACGCGTCGTCCATGCTTATGCGTGGACAGGCTTTTTTTTTTAAAGAAACATAGAAAACAGAAACAGGGCACTCTTTTAACCTATAAATACTCTAAATCAACCAAAATTCAAATTTAACAAAAAAATTTTAGTTTTTTTTTTTTTAATTTTCAAAGACAAAACAAACAAAACTTGCACTTCAAGGAAAATACAATTCAAAAATAACTAACCTACAACCTAAAGCATAAATCTACTCAAATAAACTAACAACCAAAACACTAAAATAAGAACATGCAAAGAAGAAAACTACCTAACAATGACAACTTCATTCATTCATTGATTATATATACAAGAGAATGGAAAGAGTTTACCATGGTGGGGTGTCTCCCACCTAGCACTTTTATTTTAAGTCCTTAAGTTAGACATTTGGTGAGCTCCTTGTCATGGTAGCTTGTGCTTGTACTCATCCTTGAACTTCCACCAATGCTTGGACTTCCAATAAGCTCCATCATTCAAGATTAATAGCTCCGAGCCTTGATGGAATTCTTCACAAGCTAAGGACTCCCAAAATTGATCCTCATGTATGTCGGGATCCCAAATCTTATTTCTACACCCGTCTTCAAGTTGATTATGACAATTCCATTTGGGTGGAAAGTGATCCGAATTCTCATGCGAGCACTAAAGCATCTTCCTAGACCCATTCAATGTAGCATGACTCCAACCATGGAACCTACGACTTGAGGATTCAACCTTAATGAGCCTAACCTCATTTTACCAACCACTACTCAACTCTCCCTTACTCTTCAATCCACACAAAGCTCTAAGTTGACCATCCATTTCAATAAAACCATATTCAAGTGGGAAAGTAAAGATTAGAGATAAGGATTTTACCCACTTGAATATTGTGTTGGATGGTGACTTAGGAAGTGGTGGTCCCAATGATCTTGCAAGTGCCACTCCCTTGTGCTCTTCTTTAACTACCTCCACCTCTTGGCAAGCTTCTTCAATGTCAATTCCTTGTTCACCAACTTCTTCTATACATTCCTCAATGTCCAAGTCATGTGTTGGAAATTGTGCACTAATCTCCTCAACATCAATTTCACAACACCTTGAGGAAGGTTCAACAATCTCACATAGCACATTAGTTGGTGTACATGTGGAATCAACTTCAACAATAGGACTTATTTCTTGCTCAACTTCTTCCAGTTTTTCATCTTCCATAATATGTGTAGGAGGTTGCATATTATCCTCCTCAACATCAATTTCAACCTCAATGGAAGAATGTTCAACATCTTCCACAAAATCATCAACAACATTGCTTGGTGTGGAAGTGTTCTCAAGCTTAAAATCCACCTCTTGTTCAACTTCACCTTGGTCTTCAACCACTTCTTCTTCTTCAACAATCTCCATCCTTTCCACTTGTTGCAAAACACATTCCGTTTCCTTGTCCTCATATTGAGATTCTAGAATCTCCTTCATGCTCCTCCCTTCGGTTGATTTTTCATATTCATCCATGGAAATGCTTTGCTTGTGGCATGAGTCCCATGAGTCCAACTTTTGACGGATGGTTGCTTGAAGTCGATCCATTGCTTCCTTGAGATGATCCATTGGCTCTTGTTCCACTTAGCTATCATAAGTAGGATCATATTGCTCTTGGATTGATGGATATGGACATTCTTCTATGGAGGGTTGTGGTGGAAAAGGAAATTCATCTTGTGGCTGAAAATTTTCATACAATGAAGGTGGTTCATCTTGGTAATAGTATGGAGGAAGTGGTTCTTTGAGGTATTGAGGTTGGAATTGTTGTGGTTCTAAGTGTGGTGTGTATGGCTCATACGGTTGGTGGTATAGTGGATATGGATTAGGTCATATGGAGGTGTTTGGTGGTATGGGGCTTGTGAGTATGGTGATTCAAAACTATATTGAGGAGGGAGTTCATGGGCATATGGTGATGGTTGTTGATAGTCACAAGGAAGTCCACTATAGCCATTGGGTAAATATGCATTAGGAGTTGGATTATACCTATAAGAAACCAGAGGAGGTTGTTGCCAAGAAGGTTGATCAATCCCTTGAGGCTCCTCCCATCTTTGATTGTTCTACCCTTGATGCACATCCTCATTGAAGCTTCCATTCCCTACAACATAAGTGTAACCACACTCATAGCCAAAGTGATGAGAATTCATAGTGAAAAGAGAAAGTAAAAAAAAAAAACTAATAAGAAATAATGAAAATAAACTCCTAAAACTATAAATAACTAACAAAGAAACGAAAAGGCAAATATATTCACAATATTCACAATAACCAATGATAAGGCACACATTTGCAATTTCCCGACAACGGTGCCAAAAATTGATGAAGAAAAATCGTCAGTAAAGATTTTCACAAAAATAATCGCATTGCAAGTATAGTTCTAAACCGACAATTCAACCTCAATCAAATTTAATATGTTTGTCACTTAAGCAAACCAAATAAAATTAACCGAAGTATTAAACCTCGGGTTGTCTCTCAAGGAATTGCAGGAAAGTGTAGTTTATTATTGGTTATGAGATTATATCTTTTTGGGTTTTGAAATAGGAGACAAGAAATATAAATAACAAGGAAGTAAAATAAAAATTGAGAAAAAGTACTAACAAGGATTGAGAATTGGAATTCCTATCCTCGTTATCATCATCAATTGTGATGGTAATTGTCTTTTACTTTCACTTAGTTAACCTCTAACAATGGAGGTAAGTCAAATGAGTAAAATTAACTTAAGTTCACAAGTCCTAATCAAAGACCAGATTTAGTGAAGCTTAAGCCGACTAGCAAGTCTCAATTACCAATCAACAAAAGACTTTTGATAACTCAAGAGTCTCTAATTGATCAATCCAAGTTAAGAACATAAAAATCTAAATTAAAATCCTCTCAAGCATTTTATCAAACACTTGGGAGGCACACAATAAAAACATAAAAAATTAGTAAGAGACAATAAAATCTAAGATACCCAATTGCAAGAAAACAATAACCAATGATTAAAGAAGGAACAATAACATAAAAATATAAATTGCATTAATCTAAATCAAAGGAGCAAGTGTGTATCAATAATGAAGTAAACAAACGGAAGCAATAACAAATAAACTAAAAGAGATAAGATGCTAGAAAAAACAAGAGTAAAGAAAAACTAAATTAAAGGAACATTGAACCTGAATTTGAGAAGAAATTGAAAAGAGAAATCCTAAAACCTAGAAAGAGGAGAGAGCTTCTCTCTCTAGAAAACTACATCTAAAACCTAAAATTATATGTATGAATGTTGAACAAGAACTCCCTCCTTGATTCCCCCACTATGCAGCCTCTAATCTGTGTTTTTGGGCTTGGAACTGGGCTAAAACTAGCCTAGAAATCGTCCCCAGTGTTTTCTAATATCTGCATCACGTGACGCCTTGTTACGCATACACATCGTCCCACGCGTACGCGTTGCTTGAATCCTGCGCCAGTCACGCATACATCAAACCTCCCCACACTTAAACCAAGCGTGTCCTCATGCTTAACCAAGAAAGGAACAAAGGGTACTATCATTCCTTCAATGTAAACTAACTAAATGCAGTCTACCTAAATACAACTATCTAAATGCATGCGATTGCTTGGTCCAAATAAATCAATTTCCAAGAAAACATGTATAAGCATAAGGGCTAAAGTCATAGCAATCAAATCAAATCCACAATTGAATTGAGTTATTAAAGATTTTTACAAACTTGCATGAAAAGTAATGATCATAGGTGAAAGCATGTAATTGAGCAATCGAACCCTCTCCGGATGTGTTTACACTCTAGTCGCTCAGTGTTTAGGGTTAATTCACTCAATTCCCCCCTAATCATGCTTTCCAAGATTTGTTTTTCATCTAACAATCAACAATTATTCCATGCATGCATACACTTATCATGAGGTCTTTTCTTTAGGTTGTAATGGGGTTAGGGTCAAGGTAGGATAGTATATGGTTAAGTGGACTAGAAATTCGAATCTTTGATTAACCTAGACTTCCCACCTAACCGATATAACAACCTATACAATTAAGTACTAACCTAACTACCCATTCTTCACTTTTTCACATACTCATGCATTTTCTTTTTCATTTCACAACACTTATGCATTGACTTTTATTGAACTTTACTTTGGGGTATTTTGTCCCCTTTTATTGTTTTCTTTTTCTTTTTCTTTTCCATTCTTTTTTTCTCTTTATTATTCATTTTTTTTCTTTTTCCCTTTGTTTTTCTCTTTTTTTTTCTTGATGCACTTGTATACAAATGTATCAATGTGTATGGTTTTATATTTAACTAACACATGAGTATGTACCCAATTTTTAAAATTTTCAATAAAAATAAAGAAACACTCCTTTTATCCCAACCAATGTCCCAAGTTTCACCACACTTGAATGATACACACTCACTAGCCTAAGCTAATCAAAGATCCAAATAAAGAACATTTATTGTTTTTCACTTTAAGGCTTGTAATGTGCTAAATTATAAACAAGTGGGTTAAGCATAGGCTCAAAATTGGCTAACAATGGAAGATAAAAGGTGGGCTATTTGGGCAAGTGAGCTAATGAAATGATGGCCTCAATCATATAAATGCATGAATACAAGGAATAATGGACATACAAAATCAAACAAATTAAAGATCACAATCATAGAAAGAGAACAATGCACACAAGAAGGAAAATAAGTGGTTATAATATGTAACCACACCATTAGGCTCAAAACTCACAAGCTTGTGTTCTTAGCTCAAAAACATGATCCACATACAATATATATAATTCAAGCAAGTTCTATGAAAAGTTTTCACTCAAATCAATTGAGGTGCCCTATAGATAAATTCTTTGGAGAATATCATGCTTTTGACTAAGCTTATTATGTGTATATATGCAAAAATAAGAAAGTGCAAAATGCAAGTAAAAATCCTAAAAAACCTAAAATAAAATGTAAAAGTGTTGGGATTAGAAACTTGTCACCCAAGAACGCCGATTGGTCGGACGACCTCCCCACACTTAAAAGTTTACACCGTCCTCGATGCATTCTAAGATGATCAAGGGGGTACGGCGACTCTCTGGGATGCTACCTTCAGCTGGTAGGTCAACAAGTTGCTGCATGTTCTTTTGCCCACTTCCATTGTTGCTTATGATGATTCATCCTGAAATTAGAAGGTAGGATAGTGAGAAAAGTAAATGCAAAAGCAAGGAAGCATCCATTGTTGGAATGAGGTAGTGATCACCAGAATTGAGTGAGTGAAATAGTGTGACATTGGTGAAAAGAGTGTGTGGGTCCTAAATTGTGAGCGGTAAAGAACACACGCACACTAGCATAAAAAGTGTTGTCACAATTTACATGAAAGAAGAATGCACTTCACTCATTCTAGTGTGCTTGAGATGCTTAAACTTGTGGGTCAAAACAACCAAACAAGCAATAAAGAAGCATGAAAGCATTCAAGCTAAAAACATATGGATGCATATGATCATGAAACACAATACTTAAGGTAAATGCGCAACATCCAATAAGAAATTGCCTATCAAAGAAAACGATTCAAATCATAAGGTGGCTGATGAGCGGATATTTTGTACGCTTTTTGGGGTAATTTCATGTAGATTTTAGCATGTTTCAGTTAGTTTTTAGTAGAATAATATTAGTTTTTAGGCAAAAATCATATTTCTGGACTTTACTATGAGTTTGTGTGTTTTTCTGTGATTTCAGGTATTTTCTGGCTGAAATTGAGGGAGCTGAGCAAAAATCTGACTTAGGCTGAAAAAAGACTGCTGATGCTGTTGGATCCTGACCTCCCTGCACTCGAAATGGATTTTCTGGAGCTACAGGAGTCCAATTGGCACGCTCTCAACGGCGTTGGAAAGTAGACATCCAGGGCTTTCCAGCAATATATAATAGTCCATACTTTGCGCAAGGGTAGACGACGTAACTTGGCGTTAAACGCCAAGTTCATGCTGCTGT
>NC_029776.3:78998596-78999658 GCF_000817695.3 Arachis duranensis | reverse complement strand
CAATTAGACATCTTCTACTATGGGCTTACAGAAAAAGCTCAGATTTCTCTAGACCACTCAGCTGGTGGATCTATACACATGAGAAAGACAATAGAAGAAGCTCAAGAGCTCATTGATACAGTTGCCAGAAATCAGCATCTGTACCTAAGCAGTGAATCTTCCATGAAAGAAGAAGCTAAAACAGTAACTGCAGAACTCAGTCCGGTGGATCAGGCTAATGAATTTAATCAGCAATTAGTCTTTCTAACTCAGCAGCTAGCCGAATTCAAGGAAATGTTACAAGAAACAAGAATGGCTAACAGGAACATGGAAGTGCAATTAAAACAGACAGAAAAGCAACTGTCAAAACAAATAGCAGATGAATGCCAAGCAGTTCAATTAAGAAGTGGGAAAACATTAAATAACTCACTTCAAAGCAGCAAGAAGACAGGAAATGAACAAATAGCTACCCAAAATCCCTCTGAGGACAAGCAGAGCCCAGAAAGGGATAAAGCTGGCGCTGAACGCCCAAACCATGCTCATTCCTGGCGTTCAACGCCAGAAACAAGCATGGATCTGGCGTTGAACGCCCAAAAGGAACATGGTTCTGGCGTTCAAACGCCAGAAACAAGCAGGGAGGTGGCGTTTAACGCCACCCCAGCTTCCACAACTGGCATTCAAATGCCAGTGGGTGATCAGTCACATACAAGTACTGATAACAACCCTTCTAAAAAGGCTTCCCAACCCACTTCTGTAGGTAATAAACCTGCAGCAACTAAGGTTGAGGAATACAAAGCCAAAATGCCTTATCCTCAAAAACTCCGCCAAGCGGAACAGGATAAGCAATTTGCCCGCTTTGTAGACTATCTCAGGACTCTTGAAATAAAGATTCCGTTTGCAGAAGCACTTGAGCAAATACCATCTTATGCTAAGTTCATGAAAGAGATATTAAGTCATAAGAAGGATTGGAGGGAAACTGAAACAGTTTACCTCACTGAAGAATGCAGTGCAGTCATTCTGAAAAGCTTACCTGAGAAGCTTAAAGATCCTGGAAGCTTTATGATACCATGCACATTAGAAGGT
>NC_029776.3:78992280-78995533 GCF_000817695.3 Arachis duranensis | reverse complement strand
TGTCCATATGTAATCACAAGCGTATCACCATATGGATACATAGAACTTCAGGATAGTGACTCTAACAAAAAGTTCATTGTCAATGGACAAAGAGTTAAACACTATCTTGAAGATAATTTCGAGCAAGAGTGCTCAAGACTGAGATTACATTGAAGATCAGTGACAGTCCAGCTAATGACGTTAAAGAAGCGGTTGCTGGGAGGCAACCCAGCCATTTATAAAGCTTATTTGTTAATTAATTGATTTTTACAGGTTTATTTCAATTATCTTCAAGGTAAAATAGCAATTGCTTGAGTTCACATAGTTATAGAAGGATTCAGAGGATAAAACAGCAAAAAGGAAGCTCACTGGTGCGAAAAAGCCAGTAAGATCTGTTTTGGGCATTGAACGCCCAAAAGAAGCATCTACTGGGTGTTCATCAACGCCAGTAGAGATAGCCATCTGGGCGTTAAACGCCAGAAAGAAGCATCTTCTGGGCGTTAAACGCCAGAAAGATGCACCTTCTGGGCGTTTAACGCCAATTTGCTAGCATTCTGGGCGTTTAGAAAAACGCCCAGTAAAGAAGGACCTCCTGGCGTTCAACGCCAGAAAGAAGCATCACATGGGCGTTGAACGCCCAGGAGAAGCAAGATGTGGGCGTTAAACGCCCAAACCATGCACCATGTGGGCGTTTAATGCCAGGATGGTGGGAGGAGGTACAATTTCGTTTTCCTTTACAATTTTTCAACATTTTTATATTTCAATTCATGATTTCTTGCATAAACATATTTTAAATTATCACTTTCAATTCCAAAAAGTTTTTATCTTAATTTCTAAAATCCAATAATTGCAAATGTTTTAGATTTATCTTAACCCAAAAGAACAAATGGCTTTCCAATTCAATCCATCATCTTTTCAAATTTGTTTCCAACACATCTTTAACTCCTTTTAAAAATCCTTTTCAAAATTAAAATTCAAATCTATCTTTTAAACTTTGCTTCATATCTTTTCTTTTTTTTAAAATGATATCTTTTTCTAATCATATCTTTTATCTTATATCTTTCTGATTTTTTTTCGAAAATTCCCCACCCCCCATCCCTTTATATTGTATTCGGCCTCCTTCTCATCCTCTTCATCCCACACTTGCTCTCCTTCTATCCCTCTTCTTTCTTCTCCTTTGCTTGAGGACAAGCAAAACTCTAAGTTTGGTGTGCTTATCCGTGATCACAAAAAGAATACTCACTTAAGATCATGGCCCCTAAAGGAAAGCAAACCGTCCCAAGAGGGAAGAAAGAAAGCACTCCAAAGCCACTTTGGAATCAAGGGAAGTTCTTAACTAAAGAACATTCAGACCATTACTACAAGATAATGAGTCACAGATCAGTGATCCCGGAAGTCAGATTTGATCTGAAAGAAGATGAATATCCGGAGATCCAAGAGCAAATTCGAAACAGGAATTGGGAAATTCTGGCCAATCCTGAAACGAAAGTGGGGAAGAACATGGTTCAGGAATTTTATGCTAATCTATGGCAGACAGAAAGGCAAAGAATCATTGGAGCTGCTATCTTTGACCATAAGACAGTGGTCAGAGGAAAAATCATTCATACCAATTCTGACAGGATCAGGGAGATATTCAAGATTCCTCAACTAAAAGATGACCCAGACTCCTTTAATAGGAGAATGATGAGAGTCAATAAAGGGCTGGACAAGGTTCCGGAGGACATATGCATCCCTGGAGCCAAATGGACCACCAGCACGACTGGCATCCCAAATCAACTCAAAAGAGAAGATCTAAAACCAGTAGCCAGAGGCTGGATGGATTTTATTAGTCGTTCCATATTGCCCACCAACAACCATTCTGAAGTTACCATCAAAAGAGATGTCATGATTCACTGCATCATGTTGGGAAAAGAAGTGGAAGTCCATCAGCTAATTTCCTGTGAGCTATATAAAATAGCAAACAGGAATTCTAAGGACGCCAAACTGGCTTATCCAAGCCTAGTTTCTATGCTTTGCAAAGAGGCTGGAGTAAAGATGGGAATAACTGAATATATCCCAATTGAAAAGCCCATTACTGATGGTTCAGGAATTCTATGCTAATCTATGGCAGACAGAAAGGCAAAGAATCATTGGAGCTGCTCTCTTTGACCATAAGACCTTGGTCAGAGGAAAGATCATTCATACCAATTCTGACAAGATCAGGGAGATATTCAAGATTCCTCAACTGAAAGATGACCCAGATTCCTTTAATAGGAGAATGATGAGGGTCAATAAAGGGTTGGACAAGGTTCTGGAGGATATATGCATCCCTGGAGCCAAGTGGACTACCAGTACAACTGGCATCCCAGTTCAACTCAAAAGAGAAGATCTAAAACCAGTAGCCAGAGGCTGGCTGGATTTTATTAGTCGTTCCATATTGCCCACCAGCAACCATTCTGAAGTTACCATCAAAAGAGCTGTCATGATTCACTGCATCATGTTGGGAAAAGAAGTGGAAGTCCATTAGCTGATCTCCTGTGAGCTATATAAAATAGCAAACAGGAATTCTAAGGACGCTAAATTGGCTTATCCAAGCCTAGTTTCTATGCTTTGCAAAGATGCTGGAGTAAAGATGGGAGTAACTGAATATATCCTAATTGAAAAGCCCATTACTGGAACATCAATGGTCAGGCAACAGCAACAAGAGGATTCTGCCAGAAGGAGAGCACAAGAAGCCCTCCCAGAACTGCCCTAATTTGAATATTGGGAACAGCTTGAGGTTTCTATTTCCAGACTGCAAGAAGCTATGGATCAAATAAAGGAAGAACAGAATAATCAAGGTAGCATGATTTGCAAACTGCTCAAAGAACAAGAAGAGCAAGGGCGTGATCTAAGGGAGCTGAAGCGCCAAAAATTAATCCTTGAACCACACCCCAAAGAATTAGAGGAGCATCCACTCCTCAAAACAACAGGTTGCTGAGTTCCAATTTTTCTGTTTTAACTTAGTGATAATTATTCCTTTTAGAAATTGACCTTAGAAGATATTTAGTAGTAATTAGTATGTCTATTTTGATTTTATTTTCAGTTAAGTTATAATTTATTTTTCTCATCATCATTAGGCATGAATAAAGTAGTAGATTTTTTTTAGAATAAAGAAGTAATCTATATTTTTGAGTTCTCAATAATAAAAATTATAATTAATTATATGTGGTGGCAATACTTTGTGTTCTCTGAATGAATGCTTGAACAGTGCATAAGATGTACTTTGAATTTGATGAATATTGGCTCCTGAAAG
>NC_029776.3:78983912-78991240 GCF_000817695.3 Arachis duranensis | reverse complement strand
TTAGTTTATTCATTTTCTGTAAACCTAGGTTTCTAGTTTACTATTTAAACAACTTTTAGAGACTTATCTTGTACCTCATGACATTTTCATATCTGAATTACATACTTTGTGATGGCATGAGTCTCTAAACTCCATTGTTGGGGGTGAGGAGCTCTGCAGCGTCTCGATGATTTAATACAATTCCTTTGTTTTTCATTCAAACACGCTTGTTCTTATCTAAGATGTTTATTCGCGCTTAACTGTGGAGAAGGTGATGATCCGTGACACTCATCACCTTCCTCAATCCATGAACGTGTGCCTGACAACCACCTCCGTTCTACATCAGATTGAATGAATATCTCTTAGATTCCCCAACAGAATCTTCGTGGTATAAGCCGGATTGATGGCAGCATTCATGAGAATCCGGAAAGTCTAAACCTTGTCTGTGGTATTCCGAGTAGGATTCCGGGATTGAATGACTGTGACGTGCTTCAAACTTTAACCTGCTGGGCGTTAGTGACAGACGCAAAAGAGTGATTCTATTCCAGTAGGAGCGGGAACCAACCGGTGATTAGCCGTACTGTGACAGAGTGCGTGAGCATAGTTTTCACTGCGAGGATGGGAAGTAGCCACTGACAACGGTGACACCCTATATAGAGCTTGCCATGGAAGGGACCTGCGTGTGAGAAGAGGATTTCAAGGAAGAGTTGAAGTCAGAGGACAAAGCATCTCCAAAACTCCAACATATTTCCCAGTGCTGCAAATCAAAGTAACATTGTTCCCTCTTTTATCAAATCCAGTAATTTCACTTTTAATCCAAATAATCCTATTGACATCCTGACTAAGATTAATAAAATAAATATTGATTGCTTCAAACCAATAATCTCTGTGGATTCGACCCTTACTCACGTAAGGTATTACTTGGACGACCCAGTACACTTGCTGGTTAGTTGAACGAAATTGATTCTGGACCAGGCTCTATTATCATATTCTATAAAGAGATACAATTTCGTCCACCAGTGGCCAAATCACGCAATTCAAAAACAAGAAGCTTGAGGGCAAATTTTTTTTTTCATGTACTTGGTATTCACAAAAGTTAAGCATGAAAAATTCAAAACCAATTAACAATTTACGACCTCAACAATGGAATCCAACAATGAATAACCATGACAATGATGCTAAAATAGAATTCAATCAATACGAAGCAGCAATATATATATAGTAAACAAATTCAATAATTCAACACTTAGAATGAAAAAGAGGAAATGAAATGAAAATTTAACTACTAAATAACTAACTAACTAACTAAAATAAGTGGTTGTAAATGGTGTTTAGAGGTGTTGGATGAGGGGTAAGAGGTGGAAAGAAAAGAGAAAAAGAGGGAAAAAGAAAAGAAATAGAAAGAAGATGAGAAAAGAAGAGTGTTGAGAAGAGTTGATCCACGCGTACGCGTACGTGACGCGTGCACGTGGGTGGTGGCGAAATGGAGGCAACGCGTACGCGTGAGTTGTGCCAGAGTGAAGTGATGCATACATGATAAACAACTATTTTATGGTTTATCTTGTGCTCAATTGAGTGGTTTTATCAACTCTTTACCCACTTATTCATAGTATTTGCATGAGTTTACGTTTTCCTTCCTGATTTTGTCCTATGATTGAAAACTTGCTTCCTAGAGTCTTTAATTTGTGTATTTTTCATCTCTTATTATCATTCGATGCCTTGATATGTGTGTTAAGTGATTTCAGAGATTACAGGGCAGGAATGGCTTAGAGGATAGAAAGGAAGCATGCAAAAGTGGAAGGAATACAAGAAACCGAAGGAATTGCCAAAACTGTCAACCTGCCTCTTCGCATTCAAATGGTCATAACTTGAGCTACAGAAATTCAAATGATGCGGTTTCAGTTGCGTTAGAAAGCTAACGTCCGAGGCTTCGATTTGATATATAATTTTCCTTAGTAGCCATACATATAGGTGATGCGAACGCGTGCTCCACACGGACACGTCGCAGTGACAAAAATCAGCGTGTTGGAATTCGCATCCAGCAATTTTTGGGCTGTTTTTGACCCAGTTCTCGACCCAGAAAATACAGATTAAAGGCTGCAAAGTAGAGGAATGAAGAGAGATGACTCATAATTCACAATTTTAGTTTCTAGATGTAGTTTTTAGAGAGAGAGGCTCTCTCCTCTCTCTTAGGATTAGGATTTATCTTAGGATTTAGGATTAGGATTTATCTTATTGGGATTATTTCATCTTCATCACAGGTTCAATGTTCTTTTTATTTATTTTTCTCTTTTATTTGTTTATGAACTTTTCCATGTTGGATTTGATATCTTTTATCTAATATAAATTGAGGTATTTCAGACATATGACTTTTATTTAGTTTCTTATATTCTTGGCTTTGGTTGATTAATTAGTGACTCTTGAGTTATCAAACTCATCGTGATTGATAATTTTTATCTTTGCTGATTGATTTAGATTCCTATAACTCTAGTCTTTCCTTAGGAGTTGACTAGGACTTTAGGTGTTAAATTGATTTGTCCACTTGACTTACCTTCATAGTTAGAAGTTGACTTAGTGGTAGCAAAAATATAATTCTCATCACCATTGATAAGGATAACTATGATAGGACTTCCAGTTTTCATACCTTGCCAAGAGTTTTATTAGTTATTAATATATTAATTCTTGCAATTTATTTCTCTTGTTCAAATCCTTTTTAAAACCCAAAAATACTATTTTCCATAACCAATAATAAATCATACTTCCCTGCAATTCCTTGAAAAGACAACCCGAGGTTTGAATACTTCGGTTTATAAATTTTATTGGGTTTGTTACATGTGACAACCAAACGTTTGTACGAAAGGATTTTCTGTTGGTTTAGAAGCTGTACTTACAACGTGATTATTTTTGTGAATTTCTATACCGGTAGGAAATTCCGCTGGTCAAAATGGCACCGTTGCCAGGGAATTGCAAACGTGTATCTTATTATTGGTTATTGTAAATATTTTTCAAAAAAAATTCAGATTTTTTTTTAATTTTTATCTTATCTTATCTTATTTTTCAAAATTCAAATCTTTTTTTCAAAAATTATATCTTTTTCAAAATCTTATCTTATCCTTTTTCAAAAATCATATCTTTTTCAAAATCTTATCTTATCTTTTTCAAAATATTTTCTTATCTTTTTTTTTTCAAAAATCATATCTTTTTCCAAAATATTTGCTTTTTGTTAGTTTTTGTTTCTATTTTCTCCTACTACTATGAACTCTCACCCCTTTGGCTATGAGTCTGGTTACAATTATGTTGTAGGAAGAGGAGATTACAATGAGAACAGGCATCAAGGTTGGAAAAATCAAAGATGGGAGGAGCCACAAGAATTTGATCAACCCTCATGGCAACAACTACCTCCAATGGACTATCAACAACCGTTCTATGATGCATATCAAGGTAATGGCTATGGTGAGCGCTCTTTTGATTATCAACAACCACCACTATATGCCTATGAACCCCCTCCTCAACATAATTTTGGACCAAAATGTGGAAATAGGAGAGACCCTTGAAGATGAAAGAATAGTTGAAAGGAGTTGTCATGGAAAGAAAATCATCAAGGATGAGTACAATTTTATATTAGAACTACTGGACAAAGCAGTAATTATTGAAGAGGAAGAAGTGGTTGAAGACTTGGGAGATGCTGAACCTCCATGGGAAATTCAAGACATAGAGCCTCCTTCCAAGACGATTGTATTTGGTGTTGAGGAAGGTGTACAACCTCCATGGCATATCACAGTTGAAGACCTGGAAGAGGTTGATCAAGAGATGGAGATTCAAGAAGAAGAAGCACAACCCCCCATGCCCTTGGTGAGCAATGAAGAAGAGATTGAATTAGAAGAAAATTACCAAGAGGAAGAGGTTGATATTAAAGAAGCTTGCAAAGAGGTGGTAGTTGTCAAAGAAGAACACAAAGGAGTGGAGCTTGCAAGTTCATTAGAAATCCCTCCCCCTAAGTTGCCATCATCATTCACAACATTCAAGTGGGTAAAATTCATATCCCTTAGCTTTCTAATTCCACTTGAATATGGGCTACTGGAGACGGATGGTCAATTTAGAGCTCTTTGTGGCATTAAGAGTAAGATGAAGATGGTCAGTGGTAAGAATTGTCATGCAAGGTTCATTATGGTTGCAAGCTTTAAGTTTAAACGCAAAGGTTGGTATAGAGCTCAATTGAATGGGTCTAGGAAGTTGTTTGGACACTTCAGTGACAATTCTAAAGCTGAACCACCCGGATGGAATCATGATAATCAACTTGAAGACGGGTGTAGAAATAAGATTTGGGATCCCAGAGGATATTGGATTTGCAAACATTGGTGGAGATTCCTGGATGAGTTCAAGCACAAGCCACCATAACAAAAGAGCTTGCCAACTTTCTAACTTAAGGACTTTAACTAAAAGTGCTAGGTGGGAGACAACCCACCATGGTATGATCGTTCTTTTTTTTCAGTTTTAATTTTAGTCTGTTTTTGAGTTTTGATTGAACCTGGAATCATGCATAGCATTCATATTAAGCATTGCATTCTGCATACTACATTATAAAAAAATCACGCACACGACATGACAGCGTCGCCGTCGCGTCCGCGTCATATGTGCGTTGGGAAGAAAACAAAATTGAACAGAGAGTCACGCGAAAGCGTGGCTGGAGGTGTGCCTTTGTCACAAATTGATCCACGCGACTGCGTCACTGACGCGTTCGCGTCATTTGCGAAAAATGCCTCCCACGCATCTGCATCAACCACGCGAATGCGTGACCTGAAAATCGGCGTAAAAAAGGGTGTATGGCAGCAAGTTGTGATGGAGTGGGGCTGGAACCATGCTAGAAGCACAAGCCCTACCACGTGAACGCGTGCTCCACGCGTCCGCGTCATTTTTCAAAGTATGGCTAATCATGTGATCGAGTCAATCACGCTACCGCGTCACCCAGATTTTTGGCAAAATGCATTTGAAACAGAGAGTTGCGCGACCACGAGGCTGCCCTCGCGCTAATGGCTCAAATCACTCCACGCGAACGTGTGACCCACGTGTCCGCGTCGCTTTATAAATCGCGCCAACCACGCGAACGCGTGCTCCCCGCGTCCGCGTCACATGCGATGCACAACTTATCCAAATCACCGCCAACTATCCTATCTTTTCTTCCCCAAATCTAAATCTTTTCTTTCCCTTCTCTTTCTTTTTCTTTCTTTTTCTTTTAATTGGTGTTAGAAATTTATTTGGGTCATTATTTTACTTGTGGATTATTAAGGAATTGTTTGACAATTATATATTACTTTTTATAGGGTTGCTTGCATGTTTAATTTAATACTTTCAATAACTTATTTACCATGCATGCTAAGTGTTTGTGAAAAGGCCCGTATGGCATCATGCACTACTTTTATATTATCCTACTACTTTAATGCCTATTTTTTCACAAAACCCCTTTTATATTTTATTAATTAAAATATAATTGTCAATCCAAACAGATTGTTAGTTTGAAAGCGATGATAATCTAACTTGGGCATTTAATACTTGATCTATGCTACTCATTCCTTTGCCAGCATGCCAATAAACATCTTGCATTTAATAGCCATCACATGCACTTGCCATATTTCCAATTGATGAACTTTTCACATGTAGTCATGACCATGTGTTAACAACATCATTCTTTACCATTCATTGATTATCACTTGTACCATCCTCTTCCTTGCTCTAACCCTTAGCTTTAAAAGTTACTTTCTTTTTCCCTTTTCAGGATGGCCACCAAGAAGGGTAAAGAGAAAGCTACTCCCAAACCACTGGCAAGGAAAGGAACAAAAAGAGCACCAGCTGAGGAACCACAACCCCCATCCACTTGCAAATCTTAGCATGCACCAAGGACGGTGCAATCTTTAAGTGTGTGGAGGTTGATACCGACTTCCAGGGGTTAGTTACCGTCTTTTCAACATAAATACTCTATTTTCTTTGTTTGTTCATTGTTGCATTTGCATATTTGATTGCATGTTTGTTTGATTTTATGCATTTAGTTACTACTTGGTTGAAGTAATATTTTCTTTTTCAAGAAATTTTTATAGTATTTCACTAATTTAAATCAAAACTTTTGTGTTAAACTTGTTTGAAAGTTGTATTTGGAATATAGTTAAAAGCTAGAACACACAACCTGCAAGATTTTGAGATTATTATATGGTTACATTATTTAACCATATAAATTAAATAAGTTATTTGAAAATTTGGGAAGCATGCTCAGGTTGAATCTTCTCATCAATCCCATCAATCTCCAACATATTCTTCTTTGAATGGTAAATGAATAACACAGAATTTGTTATAAACAGAGAAGCCTTACGTAAAAACCTTAACTCTGAAGAGTATGACCTCCAAAGAGAATGGTATTTAAGTACTTATACAGCTTCTCAAATCTCATCATTCAAAGAAAAATATTACAAATTTTTAAATGATGTTAGATTGCATATTCCTTTTTTTGAATGGTTTCATGCTTATTCCATAAAAAACAACATTGAGTATCCTTTTAAAAATAAACAAGCTTCATTTTCAGCAAATGTTATTTCAACTTGGAAAGTCAAAGATGGGAACTTAGTTAGATCTGAGTTTCCTCCAAAAGGAGCTTTTATTATTTCAAATACGGAAGGACATAATCCCGTTATGGCCTCTCCCTTTAAAACAAAGAATGTGGATGAAGCTGTCGCCCCTAGAGATATTAAAAATCTCATTGAACAATCAAATTATACCAACAGATTTTTACAATGCTTGGGTGACAACCTTTCATCTTCAGGATCTACTTTCTCCTTGAAAAATGTTTCTGAAGCATCAACTTCTAAAAGTATTGAGAAAACTCTTTTTAAACCTTTCAAAATAAGTAGCAAGGCTAAGCAAAGTCTTAAAACCTCCATTTTAAAACAACAATCTAGTGATTCGGAAGTTATTCAAAAGATTGACCAACTTTTGAACTGTTTTACTACTATCCCTGAAACTCCTACAAACTCTGGTGAATCTACTTCTCGTATTCAAACACGCTCATCTAAAGCTATTAATGCCCTCGGCCTTGAGTCCAATGAATCTTGCTCTGAGCAAAGTGATGATTCTGGCAAATCATCCCTCAAGATCAGCCCCATTTTGACCAACTCCCTAACCAAGTGGAAGGGTTTAACTAAACCCTCTACGTATGGTTATAAACGTGTATCCACTCCGGATCTAGCTCTCGAAGAAAGAGAACTAGGTTTTGTTAGCTTCAATGCCAATAATGTCTATGAATGGAATATAGATGGAAAAACGGAATATAATATCATGAGTATGCTCCAGCATATGACAATGGT
>NC_029776.3:78980619-78982069 GCF_000817695.3 Arachis duranensis | reverse complement strand
TTAAGATCTAATCTTCTCCTAGATTGATTCCAAAGCAATCGTCTTCATTTTGATTGTAATCACTTGATGATTCTTCTGAGGGAGTAGAATCGTCTTTGTGTTTTTTGTCTTTATCGATCATTTGCATGATTTGTTGAAGGTGTCTTGCTAAGGTTTCTTTTGATTGGGCTCCTGCAAGGGCTGCTGCAATTTGGGCTTTCTGGTTGAGGAATACTGTTTCTTCATGGTCGAATGGTTTGGTGAACTTGGGGTGCTCTTTGAACCAATTTCGAACTTTATCTGGATGGGCCATGGCGGCATCAAACTGAGACCACCATTTTACAAAGGCATTTCTTTGAAGCATAGGTGGTGCTTTTGGATGTTCTTGTTTGTCGTACCTGTACTGCCATGAGAATACCCAGGCCAGGGAAAAAACAGAGAAAAATTGAAGATCTACAGGAATGCTTGTTTCCTGTTGGTCAAATTTTTTGGTGAAAATTTTGAACCCCTCGTCGGCAGGTGGGGGCAAGATTTCTGGTAGAGGACCAAAGTAATCCCACCATTGGGAGAACCAATTTGGGAATTGATAATTGGTATTTTTCTTGAAATAGATGAGCCAAGAATGTCTGTTCTGATTATTTTGTAACCAAAATACTCTTGTCCAGGCATCCACATAATCCCAATAAGAATATCCTATCGGGTCATAAGGATTAGAGAATTTTTTTGTATTGTTTGGGTTTTTACCAAATTGATTAGGGGTGAGTACTTTTAGAATTTGAATGGTTGAATGAGTTATGTTGGTGGCATCTTTAGGATCTTTGTAATGTTTTATTGAGACTGAATCTGAATCCACTAATATGAATTCATAAAACTGTCTGGTTTTGTTTAAGGCTGTTGGTTTAAAATGGAATCCTGGTGGAAAGACTTTAGGGATAACTTTAAAAGGTGATTTTTCCCAAAACTCAGGTTCCATAACAAGGACAGATGAGAACTTGTTTTTTGAAATGTATGTGGTTGGTTGTTTTGATTGAGTCTTGACATGCTGGGTTTGGTTTGGTTGAGGTGGCATGGTTTGGGCAATTGTTTTTCCTTTAGGATCATTGCAAATGGTTTTTTGAGTTGCCATTTGTGAGATAAGTTTGGTAAGGTCAATTTCATCTTCATCTGAGCTGTCACATATGTCAGCCCAGGATTTTTTATGGAGTATTGTAAGGCCTGCATCTTGTAAGGCCAACAAGGTTTGGATTGGGAAGGCATAATCTGCCTTTGTTTGTCTGGCTGTTTGACTACTTGAGGGTTGAGTAGATGACTCAACTACATTTTTTGTTAAAACTTTTATGTACATCATCCAAAAAAATGGACTTGCTGTTTCTAAACCAAAAATTGTTCTTTTCCAAACAAAAATCCGATTTCTTGGTCACCTAATTTTCCAAGGAACAATAACCCCTATTGAAAGATCAATTTTGTTTGC
>NC_029776.3:78974629-78976144 GCF_000817695.3 Arachis duranensis | reverse complement strand
CAATCTTCCTTGTCTATACCTACCTATTCCTCATGCATTCAAACTAGTAGAAACTGATGCATCAGATTTAGGATATGGTGGTATTTTAAAACAAAAACTGCATGATAAAGAATGTATTATTGCATTTACATCCAAACACTGGAATTCTACTCAACAAAAATATTCCACAATCAAAAAAGAAATTTTAGCCATTGTTTTATGCATTACAAAATTTCAATCCGACTTACTCAATCAAAAATTTTTAGTCCGTGTTGATTGCAAATCAGCCAAAGATGTTTTACAAAATGATGTAAAAAATCTTGCATCAAAACAAATTTTTGCCAGATGGCAAGCAATTTTAAGTGTCTTTGATTTTGACATTGAGCATATCAAGGGTAACTCACACTCTCTCCCTGACTTTCTCACACGTGAATATTTGCAGGGAGATAATCAAGGAAAAGATGCCTAAAAAGGCAACATTAGCCTCGGTAAGAGGCAGAGGTATTCGCCTAGCCCTTCCTGGGCCAACCAAGAGATCTTTAATTTCTTGTTGACAATGCTGCAAAAGCTGCTCATTCATTTGAATGGGACGGGCTTTTGTAGGGATTTTCGATTCTTTGAAATCCTTTTCATATGGAAGATCAACTATGTGTTGTTTCCTATCCCAGAAGGCATGAGGCAAATCAGAACAAATAGATGTTTCAATTTGGTTTAAAAGATTTTTTATTTTTTCTTGAACTTTTGGTTGCGCAAGCTGCGATTCAAGAGTTTTGAAAGAGATTTCTTGTTTTAGAAAACAAATCTGTTTGGTTTTGGATTCGATTAGGTTTAGAGATCTTTGTTTAGGTGAGTCTAGGAACTCAAAGAAAGTTATTTGTCCTCCTACAAAAGAGGTAAGTCCAGGAAAGTCTGCCAAGTATGGAAACAATAGATTTATGAAAGGTGTCCCCAAAACTACATCATTTTTTATCTCTTTTGAGATGATGAAATCGGTGGGAATACTAATATTTCCCTTTTCAATAAAAACATTGGTTATTTTAAAATTGATACTTAGCCTTTCACCCGTTATTGAGCTAAGGCGTTCAGTAGTTTTTTCAAAATATTTTGTGGGGACCAGACCTTCCATAATACAGTTTGAATCTGCACCTGAATCAAAGAGTGCAATGGTGTCAAAAACAAAATCTTTAACGACAATTCTGACATTAACACGATGCTTCATGAAGGAGAATACATTTATTATTCTCAAAATTTGTTTTACCTCATTGTCGTTAGAAATTTTATTTTCTTGTTCCTTAGAGCACTCAGTTTGGTTTAAAAGAGAACCAAGATCCTCATCACCAGATTCTTCTTCTTGTACTAATTGTGAGAGAATAAGATGATGATCGTTTTGGTTTCTTTTGATTTCCTGGATTTCTCTCTTAAGGTTGTTAACCTCACTTTGGAGGTCCTGAATGGTTACGGGACGAATAACTTGTTTTTCTAATTTTTTGAAAATAGGTTTGACGTCATATTTGTTATTAAGGACCAAACTTTTGG
>NC_029776.3:78968995-78971036 GCF_000817695.3 Arachis duranensis | reverse complement strand
AGTCTAGGACATGGTCCAGTTTACTTCAACTGTTTCCCAAATAAGACAGTCAGTCTGTTAGATCTTAACATTCTTGACTCCCTCTTCCTAAACATTCGAATTCATGGTCTTAACATGAAAGAAGGTTCCATTCCAGCCATTTTAATCTATAGAATTCAATACAAGGTCATGAACACTTGTAACTCTAGAGTCCTTCTTAAGTCACAAGATCGTGAAACCACTTTGTTTGTCACAGACATGACAAAAGCCAACGTCATGATCCCAAGGCTCATAAGATGGGATGAAATTGACCTCCCGCAATCATGGTCTATTGACCGAGCCATTCCAACGCAACCTAGACAAGCACCTCTTTTAAGAGAAGTAAAACAAGATGAATCAGGGAAAGTAGAGATTTTCTTTGATAGACGAAACTCTTTTTCTTCTAGATCTGAAGCAGGAACATCAAATGATTTTGCTTCAGCAAGAAGATCTTTTTCAGTAACTTCCCAATCTCAGTTTTCAAAAATGTCGAGACCTGCCAATTCTGAAATACATATTTCCGGATTACAAAACAATTTAAGCATCTCTCAAGGAGTTTACCAAGAAGATGATGGTGATGTAGAATTTGAAGTTGAATCTTCTATTCCATCCCATCAATCTCCAACATATTCTTCTTTGAATGGTAAATGAATAACACAGAATTTACTATAAACAGAGAAGCCTTACGTAAAAACCTTAACTCTAAAGAGTATGACCTCCAAAGAGAATGGTATTTAAGTAATTATACAGCTTCTCAAATCTCATCATTCAAAGAAAAATATTACAAATTTTTAAATGATGTTAGATTGCATATTCCTTTTTTTGAATGGTTTCATGCTTATTCCATAAAAAACAATATTGAGTATCCTTTTAAAAATAAACAAACTTCATTTTCAGCAAATGTTATTTCAACTTGGAAAGTCAAAGATGGGAACTTAGTTAGATCTGAGTTTCCTCCAAAAGGAGCTTTTATTATCTCAAATACGGAAGGACATAATCCTGTTATGGCCTCTCCCTTTAAAACAAAGAATGTGGATGAAGCTGTCGCCCCTAAAGATATTAAAAATCTCATTGAACAATCAAATTATACCAACAAATTTTTACAATGCTTGGGTGACAACCTTTCATCTTCAGGATCTACTTTCTCCTTGAAAAATGTTTCTGAAGCATCAACTTCTAAAAGTATTGAGAAATCTCTTTTTAAACCTTTCAAAATAAGTAGCAAGGCTAAGCAAAGTCTTAAAACCTCCATTTTAAAACAACAATCTAGTGATTCGGAAGTTATTCAAAAGATTGACCAACTTTTGAACCGTTTTACTACTATCCCTGAAACTCCTACAAACTCGGGTGAATCTACTTCTCGTATTCAAACACGAGCATCTAAAGCAATTAATGCCCTTGGCCTTGAGTCCAATGAATCTTGCTCTGAGCAAAGTGATGATTCTGGCAAATCATCCCTCAAGATCAGCCCCATTTTGACCAACTCCCTAACCAAGTGGAAGGGTTTAACTAAACCCTCTACGTATGGTTATAAACGTGTATCCACTCCGGATCTAGCTCTCGAAGAAAGAGAACTAGGTTTTGTTAGCTTCAATGCCAATAATGTCTATGAATGGAATATAGATGGAAAAACGGAATATAATATCATGAGTATGCTCCAGCATATGACAATGGTAGGCACAACCTATCAAGTAGCCCATGATACCTCTGAAGAAGCTATAGCCAATGTCATTGTTTCTGGTTTTAGTGGCCAGCTGAAGGGATGGTGGGATAACTACCTTTCCGATAACCAAAAACACTCAATCTTTTCTGCGATAAAAGTCAACGACCAGAACGAACCCATCATTGGTGACGACGGGGAACCTATCCCCGATGCTGTCAATACCTTAATTTTTACCATAGCAAGCCACTTCATTGGTGATCCATCTCTTTGGAAAGACCGTTCCGGTGAGCTGCTTTCCAATCTCAAATGCAAAACTTTGTCTGACTTCCGATGGTATAAAGACACCTTTCTTACTAGGGT
>NC_029776.3:78966814-78968362 GCF_000817695.3 Arachis duranensis | reverse complement strand
TAATGCCTTTTGGTCTGAAAAATGCCCCTTCCGAATTTCAGAAAATCATGAATGATATTTTCAACCCATACTCAAACTTTGCAATCGTTTATATTGATGATGTCTTAATTTTTTCCCAGACTCTGGATGAACATTTCAAACATGTTAAAACTTTTATGTACATCATCCAAAAAAATGGACTTGCTGTTTCTAAACCAAAAATTGTTCTTTTTCAAACAAAAATCCGATTTCTTGGTCACATAATTTTCCAAGGAACAATAACTCCTATTGAAAGATCAATTTTGTTTGCAGAAAAGTTCCCAGATTATATCCTCGATAAACCTCAGCTCCAGAGGTTCCTAGGATGTCTCAATTATGTTTCAGATTTCATCCCGAATCTGAACAATCTCCTTAAGCCCCTTCATGATAGGCTTAAGAAAAATCCCCCACCATGGATAGACAAGCATTCTGATATTATCGGATTTCTTAAAACCAAAGTCCGCAATCTTCCATGTCTTTACCTACCCATTCCTCATGCATTCAAAATAGTAGAAACTGATGCATCAGATTTAGGATACGGTGGTATTTTAAAACAAAAACTGCATGATAAAGAATGTATCATTGCATTTACATCCAAACACTGGAATTCTACTCAACAAAAATATTCCACAATCAAAAAAGAAATTTTAGCCATTGTTTTATGCATTACAAAATTTCAATCCGACTTACTCAATCAAAAATTTTTAGTCCGTGTTGATTGCAAATCAGCCAAAGATGTTTTACAAAATGATGTAAAAAATCTTGCATCAAAACAAATTTTTGCCAGATGGCAAGCAATTTTAAGTGTCTTTGATTTTGACATTGAGCATATCAAGGGTAACTCAAACTCTCTCCCTGACTTTCTCACACGTGAATATTTGCAGGGAGATAATCAAGGAAAAGATGCCTAAAAAGGCAACATTAGCCTCGGTAAGAGGCAGAGGTATTCACCTAGCCCTTCCTAGGCCAACCAAGAGATCTTTAATTTCTTGTTGACAATGCTGAAAAAGCTGCTCATTCATTTGAATGGGACGGGCTTTTGTAGGGATTTTCGATTCTTTGAAATCCTTTTCATATGGAAGATCAACTATGTGTTGTTTCCTATCCCAGAAGGCATGAGGCAAATCAGAACAAATAGAAGTTTCAATTTGGTTTAAAAGATTTTTTATTTTTTCTTGAACTTTTGGTTGCGCAAGCTGCGATTCAAGAGTTTTGAAAGAGATTTCTTGTTTTAGAAAACAAATCTGTTTGGTTTTGGTTTCGATTAGGTTTAGAGATCTTTGTTTAGGTGAGTCTAGGAACTCAAAGAAAGTTATTTGTCCTCCTACAAAAGAGGTAAGTCCAGGAAAGTCTGCCAAGTATGGAAACAATAGATTTATGAAAGGTGTCCCCAAAACTACATCATTTTTTATTTCTTTTGAGATGATGAAATCGGTGGGAATACTAATATTTCCCTTTTCAATAAAAACATTGGTTATTTTAAAATTGATACTTAGCCTTTCACCCGTTATTGAGCTAAGGCGTTCAGTA
>NC_029776.3:78939218-78966745 GCF_000817695.3 Arachis duranensis | reverse complement strand
ACACCTGAATCAAAGAGTGCAATAGTGTCAAAAACAAAATCTTTAACGACAATTCTGACATTAACACGATGCTTCATGAAGGAGAATACATTTATTATTCTCAAAATTTGTTTTACCTCATTGTCGTTAGAAATTTTGTTTTCTTGTTCTTTAGAGGACTTAGTTTGGTTTAAAAGAGAACCAAGATCCTCATCACCAGATTCTTCTTCTTGTACTAATTGTGAGAGAATAAGATGATGATCGTTTTGGTTTCTTTTGATTTCCTGGATTTCTCTCTTAAGGTTGTTAACCTCACTTTGGAGGTCCTGAATGGTTACGGGACGAATAACTTGTTTTTCTAATTTTTTAAAAATAGGTTTGACGTCATATTTGTTATTAAGGACCAAACTTTTGGGTTTTTCTCCTTTTGCAAAGATCTTTTTAGTTTTAAAAGAAAATCTTTCTTTTGTTCTGGATTGTCAATAGCCTCGATTGCATCAAATAAGAGATCTTGATCTTTGGATAAAACATTAATTTGCTTGATATCTGAATCTGAGGATGACTCAACATCATCAACTTGGATGTTGTTGATATTATTATCAGAAGATTCTGGTCTAGAGTTATCATCTGAACTTTCAATCATAAGATTATTAATCTGGTCCTCAATCTGAGGATCAAGGTTCAGATTATTAATCTTTCCTTTTAACCGACAATATTTGCTAACATGTCCAGGTTTTTTACATGTGTAACAAATAATGGGGTTTTTCTGGGGATACTTTTGGAAATTCTTTTGGAAACCTGTTTCATTTTTAGGTTTTTGAAAATCCCTTTTGAAACGTCTGAAATTCTTTTCAGGGTTAGGTTTAAAAACTTTTCGGTTGGAAGGTCTTTTAGATTTCCTTGGATGACAAGCAGGAAGACCAAATTGTTCACAGAAAGTTCCCAAATCAATACGATTTTGAGTTTTCTCACGAGCAAGTTGCCTTTGGATTTTATCATCTTGACAAATCTTTAGGGCAACCTTTTGGATAAAAGAAATGAGTTGGCCATAACTTAACTCATCATAGGGTATTATCCCGTTTGGAGTTAGGCTACGAATTTTGTCCCTTACAATATCTCCAAGTGATTTGGGGAGTCCAGCAAGAAATTTTTCTTTCCAGAAAGGTTGCTGACTGTCTTCCCTGGTATAAACCCTAGTAAGAAAGGTATCTTTATACCATCGAAAGTCAGACAAAGTTTTGCATCTAAGATTGGAAAGCAGTTCCGCAGAACGATCTTTCCAAAGAGATGGATCACCAATGAAGTGGCTTGCTATGGTAAAAATTAAGGTATTGACAGCATCGGGGATAGGTTCTCCGTCGTCACCAATGATGGGTTCGTTCTGGTCGTTGACTTTTATCGCAGAAAAGATTGAGTGTTTTTGGTTATCGGAAAGGTAGTTATCCCACCATCCCTTCAGCTGGCCACTAAATCCAGAAACAATAACATTGGCTATAGCTTCTTCAGAGGTGTCATGGGCTGCTTGATAGGCTGTGCCTACCATTGTCATGTGCTGGAGCATACTCATGATATTATATTCCGTTTTGCCATCTATATTCCATTCATAGACATTATTGGCATTGAACCGACTGGGTCATCTACCCAACAACCTTCCCCTATAACCCAAGAACCGACTGGGTCATCTACTCAGATCACAAAAAATGTAGTTGAGTCATCTACTCAACCCCCAAGTAGCCAAACAGCCAAACAAACAAAGGCAGATTATGCCTTCCCAATCCAAACCTTGTTGGCCTTACAAGATGCAGGCCTTACAAAACTTCATAAAAAATCCTGGGCTGACATATGTGACAGCTCAGATGAAGATGAAATTGACCTTACCAAACTTATCTCACAAATGGCAACTCAAAAAACCATTTGCAATGATCCAAAAGGAAAAATAATTGCCCAAACTATGCCACCTCAACCAAACCAAACCCAGCATGTCAAGACTCAATCAAAACAACCAACCACATACATTTCAAAAAACAAGTTCTCATCTGTCCTTCTTATGGAACCTGAGTTTTGAGAAAAATCACCTTTTAAAGTTATCCCTAAAGTCTTTCCACCAGGATTCCATTTTAAACCAACAGCCTTAAACAAAACCAGACAGTTTTATGAATTCATATTAGTGGATTCAGATTCAGTCTCAATAAAACATTACAAAGATCCTAAAGATGCCACCAACATAACTCATTCAACCATTCAAATTCTAAAAGTACTCACCCCTAATCAATTTGGTAAAAACCCAAACAATACAAAAAAATTCTCTAATCCTTATGACCCGATAGGATATTCTTATTGGGATTATGTGGATGCCTGGACAAGAGTATTTTGGTTACCTTTACCTCAGCCCCATTACAACCCTAAAAAGACCTCATGATGTTTGCATTGGTACATTAAATATTTGTTGATTGGTTAGATGAAGAACAAAGTTTAGAAAGCATGACTAGAGAAGAGTAGAGTGAATTACCCTATACACTTGAGAGATTAGAGTGCATATACACTACCAGTAAGGGTTCAATGCTTGATTCTATGTTCCCTGCTTTCATGAGCTATCTTCTTACAAGTTTACTTGTCTTTCATTGTATAATTTAAATTAGTGGAATTTGATTCATATTTGTCTTGGAGAACTTATTTACTTTTAACCAAGTAGGTAGAAACATTTTGCATGTAGTTGCATTCACATAGATAGGCTGCATTGCATACTCTCTATCATACCTCTTCACCCCTTTATAGCTTCTCTTGAGTTTAGCACGAGGACATGCTAATGTTTAAGTGTGGAGAGGTTGATAAACCACTATTTTATGGTTTATCTTATGCTCAATTGAGTGGTTTTTATCAACTTTTTACCCACTTATTCATACTATTTGCATGAGTTTACGTTTTCCTTCCTGATTTTGTCCTATGATTGAAAACTTGCTTCCTAGAGTCTTTAATTTGTTTATTTTTCATCTCTTATGACCATTCGATGCCTTGATATGTGTGTTAAGTGATTTCAGAGATTACAGGCAGGAATGGCTTAGAGGACGGAAAGGAAGCATGCAAAAGTGGAAGGAATACAAGAAACTGAAGGAATTACCAAAGATGTCAGCCTAACCTCTTCGCATTCAAATGGTCATAACTTGAGCTACAAATGTCCAAATGATTCAGTTCTAGTTGCATTGGAAAGCTAACGTCCGGGGCTTTGATTTGATATATAATTTGCCATAGTGGCCATACATCTAGGCGACGCAAACATATGCTCCACGCGGACGCGTCGCAGTGACGAAAATCAGCGTGTTGGAATTCGCATCCAGCAATTTCTGGGCTATTTTTGACCCAGTTCTCGACCCAAAAAACACAAATTAAAGGCTACAAAGTAGAGGAATGAAGAGAGATGACTCATAATTCACAATTTTAGTTTCTAGATGTAGTTTTTAGAGAGAGAGGCTCTCTCCTCTCTCTTAGGATTAGGATTTATCTTAGGATTTAGGATTAGGATTTATCTTATTGGGATTATTTCATCTTCATCACAGGTTCAATGTTCTTTTTATTTATTTTTCTCTTTTATTTGTTTATGAACTTTTCCATGTTGAATTTGATATCTTTTATCTAATATAAATTGAGGTATTTCAGACATATGACTTTTATTTAGTTTCATATATTCTTGGCTTTGGTTGATTAATTAGTGACTCTTGAGTTATCAAACTCATCGTGATTGATAATTGTTATCTTTGATGATTGATTTAGATTCCTATAACTCTAGTCTTTCCTTAGGAGTTGACTAGGACTTTAGGTGTTAAATTGATTTGTCCACTTGACTTACCTTCATAATTAGAGGTTGACTTAATGGTAGCAAAAATATAATTCTCATCACCATTGATAAGGATAACTAGGATAGGACTTCCAGTTTTCATACCTTGCCAAGAGTTTTATTAGTTGTTAATTTATTAATTCCTATAATTTATTTCTCTTGTTCAAACCCTTTTTAAAACCCAAAAATACTATTTTTCATAACCAATAAAAAATCATACTTTCCTGCAATTCCTTGAGAAGACGACCCGAGGTTTGAATACTTCAGTTTATAAATTTTATTGGGTTTGTTACTTGTGACAACCAAACGTTTGTACGAAAGGATTTTCTGTTGGTTTAGAAGCTGTACTTACAACGTGATTATTTTTGTGAATTTATTTACCGATAGGAAATCCCGCTCGTCAGTACGCGTGGTGTATGCGTGCGCGTAAGTTGGTTTGTGCTAGAGGCACAATGTTCGCGCAGTGCAAGCGCAACTCTCGGGTCAATGTATGGAGGGGTGAAACTTCTCGATCCACGCGTACGCATTGGTGACGCGTGCGCGTGGATGGTCAAAAATGCTTGGGGCACGCGTATGCGTGCATGGCGTGTACACATGGGTTGGTGCTCTGTTTTCAAAATTTTCCATGTTTTTGCACCAAACCAAGCATTCCAAACCTCCAAACAGCTACCAAAACACCATAAAACCTTATTTAACATACTAAACTACTACTACACTCTGGACAAATGGGAGTTTAACTCCTAAAGAAGCGCTTTATGAAGCCTCCCGTAATTTGATTGACCTATTAGAATTCCAACCTCCCGCAGAAAACTTGAAATTAGAAAAAAAAATCAACACAAAGTTACTTTACCCGGTTTCACTTTTCATGATACATTGGCTAAACTAAGAAAAAAAAAGAGATAGAATTAAAATCTTTTTTTATTGACCAATTAGAATTGCCTCCCAGGATCTATAATTATCTCAAAAGGTCCAATAATGACATGAATTTAAACTAATATTACCAATATTTACAAAAGATAAAAAGGAAAGAATTTACCATGGTGGGGTGTCTCCCGCCTAGCACTTTTATTTATTATCCTTAAGTTAGACTTATGGGGAGCTCCTTTCAAGGTGGCTTGTGTTTGTACTCATCTTGGAACACCCATCAATGCTTAAATCTCCAATAAGCTCCATTTTTCAAAATTAATGCCATCAAGCTTTGATGGAGTTCTTCACAAGTTAAGGGCTCTCAAAGTTGATCCTCATGTATTCCTGGATACCATATCTTGTTTCTACACTCATCTTTAAGTTGATCATCATTAATCCATTCGGGTGCCATGATCTTGGAATTCTCATTCAAGCATCCAAACAACTTTCTAGACCCACGCACTCTAGTTCTACACCAACCCTTGCTATTAAGCTTTGAACATGTCACCATAATGAGCCTTGATTTACAATGCCAACCACTAACCATCTCCCTTTTGCTCTTAAAGCCACAAATATGTCTAAGTTGACCATCCGTTTCAAGCAAACCATATTCAAGGGGAATCATAAAGCGTAAGCATAAGGAATTACCCACTTGAATGAAAGAATGGATGGTGGTGGCTTGGGGAAAGGTATTTCCAATGTCCTTGCAAGCTCTACTCCCTTGTGTTCTTCCTTGATTACCTCCACCTCTTTGCAAACTTCTTCATTCTCAATCCTTTATTAATCACTTTCATCTAACTCTTCTCTATCACTCAAATCATAAATGGGAGAATTAGAGAAATCTACCTCCACATTGCTCTCTATCTCATTGGAAGAGGTTCTTCAAGTTTAAAGGATTTACCAGCAAAAAGGTTGGATGCATGATCTTCATCACCAAGGAAACTCAATTCTTGCTTCATTCCCTCTAAGTCTTCATTCAAAAATTGTTTTGGAGGTTTTGCACTCTCCTCCTCAACATCAAATTCAATCTTCTTGGAGGTATATATGTTCTATGGTTCTAGATTCCCATGGAGGTTCCGCATCTCCTAAATCTTCAACCACTTCTTCCTTTTCTTCAACAATCATAGGTTTCTCCAAATAATGTTCTAACACAACATAGCATTCCTCCTTCTCCACTGGAGTTTCCAATCTCTCCTTCATGCTATTCACTTCAATTGATTCTCCACATGTAATCATGGGAGTTCCTTGAGTGTTCAAGCATTGGGAGGCTAATCGGCTTACTACCTCGGTCAAGGAAGCCATAAATTCTAGTGTCTCCCCATGCATTTCTTCTTGCCCTTGAAGTAGCAAAGTAAGAGAGTCATCTATTGGGGCTTGGGGTGGATACGATGGTTCATCATTTTGGAGGAAGGGTTCATGATAGGAAGGTGGTTCTTCTTAGTAAGGGTATGGAGGTGGTTCTTGGGAGTAATTGTGATGGAATTATGGTGGTTCTTCTATGTATGGTTCATATGACTCATAAGGTGGTTGGTATGGTGGATAAGGATTAGGGTCATATGAGGGTGTTCGATAAAAAGGGTCTTATGAGTATGGTTGAGGGCTATGTTGAGGAGATAGTTTATAGGCATGTGGTGATGGTTGGTGACATGTACAACAAGGGCTACCACATCCATTAGATTGATATGCATTAGAATTGGAGTTATACCTATATGAGACCGGAGGAGGTTATTGCCAAGAAGGTTGAGCATATGCTTGAGGCTCCTCCCACCTTTGATTGTTCCATCCTTGATGCATATCTTCATTGTAGCTCTCATTTTCTACAACATAGTGAGAACCAAACTCATAGCCAAAGTGAAAATTCATAGTAGTAAGATAAAACAAAATCAAAAGCTAACAAGAAATAATGAAAACAAACTACTAAGACTAGCAATGATCAACAAAGAAGCATATTCACAATATTCACATATCTACAATAACCAATAACAAGGCACACAATTGCAATTCCCCGGAAACAGCCCCATTTTGATGAATGGATTTTTGTGCGGTATAGAATTTCACTAATGAAATCTCGTTGCAAGTATAGTTTCTAAACCAACAATAATCCGTTCATAAAAAAATTTGTTTGTAACAAGTACAAACCCCTAATAATCCTAATAACTGAAGTATTTAAACCTCGGATTGTCTCTCAAAGGAATTGCAGGGTAGTGTTCTTGTTATTGGTTATGAGTTGTATATTTTGGGGTTTTAGATGAGAAACAAGAAAAGTAAATTGCAAAGGAATTCAAATGATAAAGCGTTATAAGGGTGTGGATACCTCTCCCTAGCATGACGCGTTTTGACGAGTGAGTGTGGGGGGCTTCGGCTAGCATCCCTATCATCAAAGGCAAAACCGTGAGGCCTTGTGTGCCAAAGCGGACAATATCGTGCTAGCGGGTGGTCTGGGCTGTTACAGATGGTATCAGAGCTGGAGCCGGATCGATGTACCAGTGATGGCGCTGGGCTCCCTTAGCGGGGTGGATTGTAAGGTCCCATATCGGTTGAAGAGGGGAACGAAGTATGCCTTATAAGGGTGTGGATACCTCTCCCTAGCATGACGCGTTTTGACGAGTGAGTGTGGGGGGCTTCGACTAGCATCCCTATTGTCAAAGGCAAAACCGTAAGGCCTTGTGTGCCAAAGCGGACAATATCATGCTAGTGGGTGGTCTGGGCTGTTACAGTCTTGGCAAGGTTTGGTGGTCAAGAATCTCTATCCCAATCACTAACCACAACATGATAATCGCAAGGATCAATCCCATTAAATCATCCTCTAATTAGTAAAGGTTCTATCAAATGAGCTATATCAATCCAAGACCATAGGTCCTAACTATTCACTAATTGAATTAGTGAAGGCTAGAGTCAATAGCTACCAACTATCACTCACTTGGACATTAGTAACTCAAGAGTTCCTAAGTTACCTTCTCAAGCCAAGAATATAAAGTTCTACTCTAACATCCTCCCAAGCATTTTATCAAACACTTGGAAGGTAATAAAGGTAAACAACATGAATTGCAAGAATTAGAGAGAGATCTAACTACAAGGCAATATATCAATAATAGAAAATCAAATTAATCATGAAAAGACATGAAAATCATAAATTGCATTGAAAGAGAAATAGAGATCTACATAAGAATTCATAAAGCAAAGGGAAGATTGAAGCAATAGTAGAAGTAGATCTAGATCTAAGAGAAGAAACTAAAACCTAATCCTAATCCTAATTCTAAAGAGAAGAGAGAGCTTCTCTCTCTAGAAACTAACTCTAACTACTTCTCTAACTAAACTATGTCCTAATGTGTTGGAAGCTTCTTGATTCCCCTTCAATCCTTGGGTTAAATAGCATCAGAAATGAGTTGGATTTCGGCCTGGGAAGCCCAGAATTTGCCCCCAGCATTTTGCCTTTAAGTGAGTCACGTGCAAGCATCGACGCATACTCGGCATGTACGCGTACGCGTCCCTGGAGTTTCACGATCCACGCGTATGCGTCTAGTGCGTGCGCGCGTCCATGGGCGCATCCCAAATCCTTGTTCCTTCATGAGTTCTCCACTTGTATGCTTTTCCTCTCCATCCCTTTGATTCATTCCTAGCCTTTCCAATCTGAATTCACTAACAAACATATCAAGGCATCTAGTGGAATCAAAGGTGAATCAAAATTAGCAATTAAGAGCCTAAAAAGCATGTTTTCATACTTAAGCACAAATTAGAAGACAATCATGAAACCATGCTATTTCATTGAATAAATGTGTGTAAAAGGTGGTAAAATCCCCTAAATTAAGCACAAGATGTACCACGAAATAGTGGTGCATCACTTAGTCAGGTGAATAGAAAGATAATTGTTGTTGTTGTAGGCACATAAACAAAACAATAAAGAGAGAAATATAGAATAGGTGTAGCAACAATGATAGGAAATCAGTTAAGGCTTTGGAGATGCTTTCTCTTCCGGATTAATACTTCTTACTGACTACTTTAACAATGAGTGATTCATTCAATAGAAAGGCTGTAAGTGATTAAAGCCGGGGCTAGTGGTCATTAATCCTCTCTAATCCAGATCACACATCGGTGCTAATGGTCATCCAATCTGAACGAGGGTGAAGCTTACGCAATTCAATCTCTGGTGATCCTACTCAAAATGTCACAGACAAGGTCAAATCTTTTGGATCAGATAATGATGCTTTGTATTCTAGCCTTAACGATGCAGAGACCTCAATTACCCATGACTAACGAAATTTCATGTCACGTATCCCAATTAGCCCAGATACTCTCTTGGAACCTGTAATGTACTCTCAAGATGTAGCTCAATACTATCCGGCTAAGGCTTCGCATGAGCTCATGTAGAATAAGGGGTCATACTCTCGTTCCATCCCAGATTCATAAAGATGAAGAACGAATATACATCACAGAATGGAATCAAACATATATTAAAGTAGAAAAGTAATGATATTAATCCATAGGAATGAGCAGAGCTCCTATCCTTAATTCAGGAGGTCTAGCCGCTCATATTTTACAGAAATAATATGTGATAAGTTCTGAGAAGCTGAAACTCCTAAATATGGGTGATTTTCTCCTATATATACTAATCTAAAAATTAAAAGTTACAAAAATGAGATAAACTAAGCAAAAAGGTGCAAAAATCCACTTCTGAGCCCACTTGGTGAGTGTTTGGGCTGAGTAGCGGGCATTGAACGCCCACTAGGGAGTGTCCACGTTGCTTCCTTGCTCCCTTGGTGGCGCTGTACACCAGTTTTCGGCGTTCAACGCTGGCCTTGGTCTTTCTAGGGCGTTGAACACCCGAAAGGGGGTAAGTTGGGTGTTCAACGCCCATTTTGAGCAATCATTTACAAAAAAAAAAAGTATAAACCATTATACATTTTTGGAAAGCCTTGAAAGTTAGCTTTCTAACGCCGTTAAGATCGCATTAATTAGACCTCTGTAGCTCAAGATATGCTCATTGGAATGTATGGAGGTCAGGATTTGATAGCATCTGCTATCCTTTCTTTGCCTCTGAATCAGACTTTGCCAAAAATTGCCAAATTCACCCAAAAATCACCTGAAATCATAATAAAAATACAAAAACTCAAAGTAGCATCCAAAAGGTGAAGTTTAC
Organism: Arachis duranensis; assembly: GCF_000817695.3. NCBI lineage: Eukaryota > Viridiplantae > Streptophyta > Magnoliopsida > Fabales > Fabaceae > Arachis > Arachis duranensis. The sequence goes on along the minus strand of NC_029776.3, from coordinate 78,956,891 downwards.
ACTAAAACCTACTAAAACATAATAAAACTTGCTAAAATATGCTCGAAAACTCTAGGAAAATGGTACTAAAAATGGTATAAAATATCCACTCATCAGTTGACTGTCATTCTTGGACTATTCCAGGTACTATCAAGAAACATTTCGAAAGTTGGATAGGTTCGATAATGAGGAAGGTGCTACGTAAGAAGTGGTTAATGAGCTTCTTTGCTATTGTCTAGAATAGTTGGATAGAAAGAAATCGAAGAATTTTTTAGAATAAGATAGAGAGAGTTGATGATGTTCTTGCATCATCTTTTAGAAGCTATAGAGAGTGGAGTTTAATTGATTTCTTTTGTTGTTGATGGCAATGCCAGAGATGACGAAGGAGTTGGGTTTGCTACTAGTTTGTATGATCTTTGGTTTGTTTCTTTATTCTACCTTGTTGTGTTGAGTTGTCTCTTTCCCAAAAAAAAAGATAAAGAAGAAAAAGAGAAAGAGAAAGAAAAAGAAAAAGAGGAGGAAGACAAAAAAGACTAACGTACACAGTGTAAATACTAAAGCACGTTGTTTAAAATTTAAAACTTTTTAAAATTTAAATAGTTGTCTCAAATTAGTTGCACCCCTAGTTAATTACCTATATTTTTTTCTATAAATATTGAACAAAATCTTTCAATCAAAGAGTAAAAGTCAAGTTGAAACATTCAAAAGTTATTCAGTTAAAATTACTTCTTCTAAAAATTTAAACTGATAATAAAAAATATATAAATAATTATATCTTTAACAGATTTTTTCATGTAAGATTTTTTTTGAATTTTTTATAATTTTTGTATAATTTTTTTCTTCTTTTATTAGTTTTAAATTAAAATTTTTTTATCAATAAAGATTAAATTCTAAACTCTTATGTTATAAAAATTTTAATATCGCATTATAAAAGATTTTTTTAATTTAAGCTAAATAAAATATATAAATAGTTAAATTTATATCTATTATAAATTAGCAAGATATACCCAAACTCCAAATAAAACATTTCTAACCGCAAACAAAACATTTTTCAGTTTTTTATTTTTAATATTGGGGCGAAATTGGTATAATCAACCAAAATGGCTAAAAAACTGTGTTTAACGCCGTTGTGGAGATTTTTTATGGCTACAAAAAAGGTCACTACCATTTTTCATCCACGTCACTATCATTTTCGACAAAACGTCAGTGATGTTTTGCATAAAAACGTCAATAACGCTTTCTGTGTATGGCTAACACGTAGCTGACGGACTTTTTCTTTCTAGCATAAAATTTTTTCATCTTAACAATCATCTTCTCTTCTCCTTTTCTTCTTCTCTTTCTAGCTCCACAATACAACTCTCTTCTGTTATTGTCATTTTTATCCACCAAAAATAAACAAACTCACCAAAAACAAGTAAATGACAATGCCATACTCACCAATCACCATAACTAAACCAAATATATTCAAGTAAATACTTGTATGTGTTGGTTGTTGCTTTTTTTTTTATAAAATTGAAAGTGTAAAAAAAATTTTAAAAAAATAGGTAAGGTTTTGTCATTTTTGTTTAGGTTATTTTGTTGTTGATTAATAGTAAGTTAATTAATTGTTAGTAATAGTACCGGCGTTAGTATAGGTGTTAATTACTTTAATTTTTTTATTTTACATAAAATATTAGTTTCAATTATTATTAATTTATGTTTTTAGTGATATTAGTTTTGACTGAAATATCTTTTTAATTAAATCTGAACTATTATTAGAAAATAAAATTAATTATAGTGACGTTATTTTTATTTTTATTATTATTATTAATTTTTAGGATATATTAATTTTGGTTTTATTTAAAATATTTTTTAAATAAAGAAAAATAGAATTATTAATGTTAATAATTAGGATAGATGTATTTATAATAAAATATCGTTCATTTTAAATAATTTTTAAAAAAATATTTTAATTATTCATATATTTTTTTTTAATGTAGAATTTAGAAAAAAAATAAAAAAATATTACATAATACATATTAAAGACTATATTACAAAATATCTTTAATATTTTGTATATGTAAATAATTTTTGTATTTATTATAATAATTAATAATTAATACTTTATTTAATAATCATCAATTATTAGAATATATAATAATTTAATAAATATTAAATATAATAATAGCCATAGACTAATTATAGTGATTTACTATTAATTATTATTTTTTATTTCCAAAATTCAAGAAATTGAATATCATAGACGTGATAGACGTTTTGTTCCTTTCAAGAAATTAAAACAGATCCATAATAGGATAAAACACAATACCACTAAAATATCATTGAATATTACACAGAGATTTATAATATAAAAAAAATCAGCTACATTTCTCACATCCAAAAGGAAAAACAAAAATTATGACATTTTGGCTTTGGCCGTACATTTACAAAAAAATGGGGGTAGGTTTGTGCAGAGTGCTGCGCACGATCAACGCATAATGTGATTGGAGTAGATTCCGGTTCCCTTGCTTGACCATACTCTTATTCCAGATACAATGCATAAGGTCATGTTATCCATATTTCCCATCTTTTTGTTTTCTTCTTCCTAATATCATAATATTATTAATTTATTCTGATATCCACAAAATATGTTAATACTTAAAACAGACTAATAATGTGGACGTGGCTCATACATCAATATCATATTCGATTTCCTTTTTTAAATATACCTCCAACTTACACCATACATACATGCATTCCCAAAAATATAATAGAAATAACAACATTACTCGAATCTGTTTTTATTCGCTGAAGACATATAATTATCTATCTCAATACAGAATAAATTTTTAATGAAACAATTTAATAATTATAGGAGTGAATAGAAGAATGGGTACCCGCAAAAACGGATTATGATTCAATTTTTTACTATCGGCAGATAAAAATAGAATAGATTTTATGTGGATTATTGTAAGATAGAAATAGAATAGATTTTATCTACCTCTGTCGTATTGCCATCCCTAAATATAATATGCAACTTTATCATATAAAAGTTTGTCAAAAATAAAAGAAAAAAGAAAGGATTAAATTTTTATAATAGTCCTGAGATTTACGATTTTATTATTTTAGTTATTCAAATTCAAAATTTATTATATTAGTTTTTGAAATTCTTCTCCAAGCATCATATTAGTCCTTAAATTTTTTTGGTATTTGGTCAATGAATAGAATACTAAATTAGTTCCGACTCGATCATCACGTTAGATACAATGTTAAATGATGTTATTGTTTTGTTTTTACACTTAAATAAGGCAAAAATAATATCATTTTGAAAAATTAGGATAGGTAAAATGGTTTGAACATCATATAAACTCTTATTCATCTTATCGTTTTGTCTTGTTTAAATGCAAAACAAAACACTGCTATTTAGTCTTATGCCTAGCGTGATAAGTTAGAGTTAAACTCAGCATTTTTTTTTTTGCTAACTCAATTCTAGAAAGAGTCTAGGAACTAATACAGTGTTTAGAGTTTAGTAAATCCCTATAATGGTCCCTGAGATTGACGCCGTACACCAAAATGGTCTTGAGATTCTAATTGCACCAATTACATTCTTGAGATTGAAAAAATTGTACCATATTAGTACTTGACCCATTTTCCGTTAACGACGCGCTGACGTGGACCTTTGGTGATACGTGTCACCTCATGGTTTGGCCACGTGTAACGGTATGATGACGTGTCATTCAACGACACGTGCCCCTGCTGATGTGGAAGGTTATGCCACGTGTCAGATTATGCCACGTATCACAATGCTAAGCTATTTGTCCACATGTATCATTCACTATGTCATCGCTACATGTGCACTAAATTGGTCTCTTACTTTGCATCAAATGACTCATCTTAGTTCTTGAAATTGAATATCGTGCACCAAATTAGTCCCTTCATCAGTTTTTTCTCATTTTTTTATAAATTTAAAATTCTCAATATTTTTTATACACTAGTTTTAATTATATTTTTTATTATACAAATTTTTATAATAATTTTTTAATTTATAATTTTAACTTTTATCATTAGAACACATGTTAACTGTCTAAAATCAAAACTTTATTATTGTCTCTTGTATTTATTTGTATATGTTTTAATACTATCCAAGTCATGGTTACAATAAGTATTTATATTGATTAATAGTGTAATATATGAAAAAGCCACCTAACTAAGTTATAGATAAAATGAATTATTATAATCGATAGTATAAATCTATCTTATTAATTTAGTGAGAAGTCAATTATAGGGGAACTCGGACATTCTTAAAATGGATGGAAATAATGAATTTATATTAGTTAACAAGTGCCTTATCAAGTATTCTTAAAATATTTATTAAAGTGTTAAATATTAAAAAAATTGTATTAAGGAATATTATTATACTCTTAACCTACACTCTTTACTCAATCAATATCAATATCTCACATAATTCTTTTAATAAAATATTGTAGAAAAAATTGAATAATTAAAACTAAAATTTTAAAAATATTTTATAAAAATACTTGTATTTAAGTAATTTGTGAAAAGATAAAATTAAAATTAGTGTATTCAAATATATAATGAGAATTTTAAATTTATAAAAAAAGGAGAAAAAACATATGAAGGGACTAATTTGGTACACAATATTTAATTTCAAGGACTAAAATGAGTCATTTGTTGCAAAGTAAGAGACCAATTTAGTACACATGTAACAATGACACAGTGGATGACACGTAGACAAATAATATTGTAACACGTGACATAATTTGACACGTGATAAAATAGCATTGTGACATGTGGCATAACCATCCACGTCAGCATACCATGTGTCGTTGACCGACACATCATCTTATCGTTACACGTGGGCAAACCATGAGGACCAAAGGTTCACGCTATCAAACTACGCCAGCGCGTCGTTAACGAAAAATGGGTCGAGGATTAATATGGTGCAATTTTTGCAATGTCAAAAACGTAATTGATGCAATTGAAATTTTATGAACAATTTTAGCACACGACGTCAATCTCAGATATCACTATAAAAATTTAGTCATTTAGAGTTGGATTTTGAAAACTATTATAATAAATTTAAATTTAAAAAAACTAAAATAATAAAAGCCATAAATTTAAGAGACTATTTCAAGAATATAAATGAAAGCAGAAGCCAACTTAGTGTATATAAAAGGAGACTATGCTCCTCCCAAATTAATAAAGAATTAGATATTTCTTACCAGTAATTAAGTATAACTGTTACACTAATTAATTGCAGTATTTCATCCAGAATCATGTGTTCTGCTACTAACGCATAGCCGTCATATTACTTGATACAACAATATATAAAGAAAAAGAGATTCAATAAAAAATATATATCTGCTTCTACTCTTTTATAAACGGTTTAAAAGAATCAATATTTTAGTAGAAAAAAATTGAAAATTGACTAATATATATATTAATTCAAATGAAAAAAAATATTAAAAGGAATGTTGATTAGCTCTCTTTTTTAGGAATAGGAAAAGATTGTGTATAATTTATTGTAATAGTTAATTGGTGTTTTTTCTATATAAATTTTAATTTTTTTAATTTTAAATAAAAAATTAGACCCTCAGATTAAAAGAAAAATTTAAAAATTAAATTTCATAATGCACAAATTTAAGGATTCGATTCATCTGAAATAATTTTTTTCCGTAAAACAAATCAGAATTTTCAATTTGCATATTTAAATTTTTTAATACTAAAATATAAATTTAAAAGTCAGATTTGTATTTTTAAAATTAAAAACAAATTGAATTCTTAAATTTACATGTTTTAAAAAATAATTAAAAATTACGAATTCAACTCTCAAATTTAGACTCTCAACATAAGAAAACCACATAAAATCTTCATACTACTTAAAAATACTATTAAAATCCTAACATCAAAATGAAAAAGTAAATGTTGATCATCATTATTATATATATAATGTCGGAATTTAGAGTTTAAGGTTTAGAAGTTTGATATTAGGGTTTATGATTTATAATTTAATAATTAGAGTTCGAGTTTTAAGTTCAAGTCATTTAAATTTACTAGTTGATGTAATTCAAATTGAGGTTTACGGTTTATGGTTTAGAAGTTAGGGTTTAGGGTATAGAATCTATGGTTTAGGGTTTAGACCTAGGAGTTTAGAGTTTAAGATTTAAACCGTTTTAATCACTGATTTACTGGTTTACTGCTTCAATTGGTTCAACCGTAATATAAGCGAAAAAACCAAAGTTGCGAAAACTGGACCGGTCATAGAACTAAAGTAATAAAGGGAGGAAATCAATGAAAATAAAGAGGAGCACGAAGAATATGTTGATAAAGAACGGCGAAAATTGAAGTACTCACGACCGACGACGGCGTGGACAAAGCGGGCTTCACAGCAAGCACAGAGTAGCGGCGGCTGTTTGCTCTAACAGGGTTAGAGATTTTGCCATTTTAGTAAATACGGAGAGTGAGATAGAAGGGAGAGGGGATTGGGGTCTTCTACGCATTTTTCTTTTCTTCTTTTTTTTTTTTACCAAAACGATGCCTTATGCTGAAGAGGAGAACCAGAGCTTCAAAAAATTCGGTCGGTTTTTTGCCGGTTTTTTGCAGGCTAGTTTTAGACGTTAACCGGACCGGCCTACTAACCGGTTTTCAGTTAACCCGGTCGATCCGGCCGGTCCGGTTCGATTTTCAGAATCTTGGAAAAAACTGTTTTATAATAAAAAATATAAATAAATTATAAATAAACATCCTAAAATATAATTATAATCTAATATAAATCTTTAAATATCTTTCAAATTTAAAACTCTACATGAAATGTCATCAACTAAAACCATATGATCTTTATCAAAATACAAACTCAAAAGTTAAATGATAAAAAATATCTAAATGTTAAAATTGAACATTATGGTTCTAATCCTAAATTGTTTTATCCATTTATATAATAATTTAATCCTAATATTGAAGCATTTGAGAACAAAATCGGCATTTGAGATCTGAAGGGAAGGCCAATCATACTTGACATGACACCTGAGAGAACAAAACCAGCATTTGAGAATGACAAGAAAAGTTGTTCATAAAACCAAAAGGTAACAAAAAAAAGATTGAACATATTTGGTCAATCCGAAAAAATGAGCACACAATCAAATCAATCATAGATGTTCATGTCATTTATAGCTTGTTGCAAAAAAAAATGGTGCCAAAGAAATTGAAATTTTTTTTCTAACATTAAGATCCGTTGACAGGCAGAAATCATCAAATAAGCTAGTTATTGAATCTTGAAGGCATGTTATGCCTTCAACTCCTTTATTTTCATTAAACAAAGAATTGAGTCAGAGAACAATCTTCTAACTTAGTTATGAGCTTACCTGAATTTGCCCAAGACTTCTCCAAAAGAATCTTATAATATGCATTGTCAAAAGAAGTTGGACTTCCAAAACCTTTACTTCCAAGAGTGTGGATTCTAGACAAAGCTACAAGTACTTGTGTTCTATTGAAGAGAATCCCAAAAGGATAACAAGTTAACAACACATAAGTAAAATGAGTTCTAGTTAAAAGAACAAATAATATGCAAAGAATTTTAGCCAATAATGAATAGATTTCGTTTAAGCAAACAATCAAATAGCTTTTAGGTTAGGTAATTACGACATTTTGTTATCTTGCCTCGATACATTTTGAAAACAGCCGCAGCACAACGAGAAATAAAAAAAATCATCAACAAAATAGTAAAACACTAAAATAGACTAACAGAGCTATCACTATCCAGCAATTACAAAATAGTAAAACACTAAAACAAACTAACAGAGCCATCAAGCCATCAGTAAATTTGAAAAAAAAAAATTTATAGCCATCACCAACTAGCAAATACAAGACAGATCCATCAGCAATAGGCAATTACAAAACATTACAAGAAAAATGGAACAAAAATTGAACAACAATTTCAGAACTTCAATGAAATTAACAGATATAAAATTAACAAGACCATATCAGCAATTCTGCCTACACAACAGAGTAAGTTTCCAGCATTAACAAAACACCAAAACACTAAATCGGAGTAACAGTTACATAACAGAGCAAGTTTCCAGCATATTAGGTGTTCTGGACTAAAATAGAGTAACAATTACAAAGCAGCAAAAGTGTAAAACACTAAAACAGCAATATTAGGAGTTCTGGAATCAGAACCATACAGTCTAAGAAGACCGAAGCACGAAGAACACAAACCTAAGACCCAAGATGAATTAAAGAATTATGGAACAAAAATTGAAGAAGAAGTTCAAAAAAGATGAAGACGAGGAGTCACTCACCTGGGTTCGAGCTTCCAACGAAGACGAAGAGGATCTGCCGAGTGATTGGGTTCCGGACACGGGGAAGAGGTTGAAGCGGCGGTGCTGATGACCTGGCGACGGCGGCGGCGCTGACGACCTGTGAACCACGGCGATGATGGAGGGCTATTGGGCTAGGGTACTGGGTACGTTATTCCTTTGCTACAGAGGGCTAGGGTTCACGATGGAGTGAGAATGTGAGATCTGAGATGAATGAATGGGGGAAGGGGGGTTGGTGCTGGCTTCTGGGTCACAAGCGGGTCGGGTATGCGGGTTTCATTTTTTTAAAAACCAACTAAAAAGCGGCGTCGTTTTGGAGGAACCGGCCGGTCACCAATCTGGCCCAATCGGCCGGTTCAACGATTTTTCAGCAGTTTTATCTCCACTGGTTATTGGAGGAGGACCGAACTGTTTGCATGGCCAATTCGCGGTTAAACCGATTCGACCGGTCAGTCCGATCCGATTTTCAAAACCTTGAGCCAAAGCCAAGCATTTAAGTTGTGTATAAAACTTTTTGGGAGACTGTAAAACTGTGGGTAGGCTGCCCTTCCTATAAATTTCTTTTTGGTTGAAGCCGGGATTAAACCAGAAGCACCGCTCACTGGTTTGATTTAAGCTTGCACAATATTTATGTCGCACATAAGGAAAAATAATAACACAAACTAGGCCAGATCTTCATTACCAAACAATATTTTCATTTCGAAGGTTAATGACTAATTTATTATGGTATTGAGTTTTATTTGAATTTATCACTGACCAATGAGTTGATGCATGCACAAAGCGATATTCGAACTTCTAAAACTTACTTAAACAAACTACTGAACCAACCACTAGATCAACCCATCTTGATTTCATATATATAGTTATCTAATAGAGTCATTAACACAAATGCTAAAAAACATGGGGGATCATGGTTATCAAATCAACCTAAGATTTAAACAAAATAATATAATAATATAGCATCAAAATTTTATGTTCAAAAAATTTAGAGTTTAATTTTTAATAAATTAAAAAAAATACATAAGACAAATAAAAGAAGAAAATAATTTATACAAAAATTAAATAAACTCAAAAGAAATTTTTATTTAAAAGAGCATATTAAAAAAATAACACATTTATTTTATCTTTATCGAGTTAATACTCAATTTGGCTCCTAAAATTTGAAGTTGGATTCAAGTTGACCCTTAAAATTTCAAAAGCTTAAATTGGATTCCGAAATTTACAATCGTAACACACATTAACCCTTGAGATAGTCTTCGTTAACGACGTGTTGATTTGGTACATTAACCTATTACACTACAAGAAAATAGGCATGAGGCTATGCTTTTTTCTTGCCATGCTTTAAAAGCATGGCAAGAAAGGGTCAATGGTCACACTTTCATGAGGGTGGCAATTGATTAGAGATACGGTCACATTTTTTTTCTGCCACACTTCAAAAGCGCAGCCATAGAGAGACATAGGGACGTTTTGAAAGCGTGTCGACATGGTTCCATTACAGTAAAGTTTTTAAAGCGTGGCCGTTTTCTGATACTCTTTTGGCACGCTTTCAAAGTGAGGCCAAAAGATTTTAGAAAAAAAAAAACTTTTGTATGTTCAAAACAGTTTCGAGACTCTCTCATGAAACCCAATCTTTAGCAAATAACCCTAATAACCCCAGCACTCCCACAATGCCTCCGCTGCTTACAACCCCTGCACTGGCGATGAAACCCTAATAATCCCTGAAGAACAAAGAACATCGCCGGCGCTCACAATGCCTCCGTTGCCATTGGCACTCCCGCCATCGCTGCTCTCATCATAAACTCCTAACCTTCTTCTCAGTACTCCCATCATCGCTGCTCCCACCAGAGCCTCTTCATCGCGCCTCCAACCCTAACTCCAAAGCCTCTTCATCGCGCCTCCAATCCTATTCTATTACCATTTTGGCATGTAGTTCATGTGTGCCTCAATTACTTCTGTGAATTATTTGTAGTTTTTCTGTGAGGTAGATTTATGTTTTAGTCTTGATGTGTATCCCTGGTTTTAATATGCAGTCAAGTTGATGTGTGTGGGGGGTCGAAAGGCTGTTGTTATCCATGTTCCCTTTAGATTAAGGAAAGGTTTCCGAAAGATTCATGTTAGACTTGTTAGAGAGCTTGAGAAGAAGTTCAGTGGCAAGGTACGCACCACATAGTCAATATCTTTGTTTTGGAAGATGTATGATATTTGTTACCACTGTTCCTTGATGAAGTTGTCCATTCCTTTACCTTCTCCTGTGCTCCACTCAATATTGGAATTTTGTTGAATTTTCTGCTCATTGCAATCTATTATTCATTATTTTTTCATGGAACAGTTCTAGATTTCTGATCATCTGATGTTAAGAAGCTGCATTTATGCTTAACCAAATTGCAGATAGAATATCATCAGTTGTCAAAATTTGTCTTACTAGTTTTTTTTAATGATACATTAAGTTTACTTTTTTCTATAGTATTCATAATAACACTAGCTCTATTTTTGATATAGCCTCTTATCTATTAACTTTTTTGGTGCGGTTATAATTTTAAATGGTAATAATTAGTGATGTTGTTTGTGTCTTATATTTGTGATAGATCTTTAACTTGTTAGGTCTTCTTACAAGTTAATATCATCTTGTAACTGCAACTATAAATTTGATAGTCTACAACTCAAGGTTTTTACTTCTGCTCAGTTAAAGTGTTGCAATACTCATGTAGTAGTATATTCTTAAACATTAATGTGTTATGGAATCACGGCTATGTAGTCTCAGTTTAAAGTTTTTTGCACCAAAATAAATTGCTTGCTTTATTTTCCTTGTTTTTAGTCTTTTGATCGTTCGCATGTCTTCCAAGCAAGTATTGCTTTTCCACTCTCTCTGTCACCCAAACCCACCTCGTACATTTATTTATTTTTCCAAAAGTGCATTTATGGTTCATTTTTCATGTTTTACCATTATTGATGACAAATATGCGGAGGACAAGTACTCATTTGGGTTATAATTTAAATGATATAGGCCCTTGTCTATTAACTTTTTTTTAGTATTCATAATAACTTTTTTTTTTTTTTTTAAAAAGCTGCCTTAATTTTTCACTCAATTTTGACTAGTGAAGACTACTGCAGAAAAAATTAGAATATCCTAGTCACAGTATAATTTAATTTCAATTTAGAATATCTAAAAATTTCAGTAGTTGTGACTAATGAGAGTGACATATTTGATTTATTAACACTGCAAAATAATATTATATTATATTATAAGTTGATGCATTTGACTCTATTTCTCATATAGCTGTGTGATTTTGGTTTTGAAATTTTGTTGTTTGCAGTGCATGGTGTGGAGTATGCAAAATGATATCATATTATATTATAAGTTGACGTGCTTATTGAATTGCTAATGGATGATAAAGCTAGCATTATTGATGATGCATTATCATTTCTTACTTTGTTACTTGGATTCTCACAAGGACTAAAAGAAATAAGGAATAGTAGAGAGTTGGTGCCACTTCTCATTGATCTTCTAAGATTTGGATCAGTAAAAGGGAAGGAAAATTCTATAACACTTATTCTAGGATTTTGCAAGGAAGAAACCGAGGTAGTTGCGCGACGGTTTGCTGGCGAATCCAAGGAGCGTGCCATTGCTTCAAAGTTTGGCTGCTCATGGTTCATTAAGAGCTAGAAGGAAGGCTGATGCATTGTTAAAGTTGCTCAATAGATGCTATTCTTAGCCTCATCATTCTCTTTGATTCATACATGTATTTTGCAATGACCATGGATTTGTATATTCTTCTTGTCATTCTTATGAGTTTGTTACAATAATTTCTCATTAGGAAATAATCCTTAGATAACTTAATAACACAAGTTGTCAAAATATTTAAAAAAAATTTTGTTGGATTCAATCACATTTCTTTAGTAAACATTCTTGTTATCCACGCTATTTTTAGTCCCGAAATTTGCAAAACAAAATTATTAAATTCATAAATTTAAAATTAATAACAAATCAATTCTTTTTTTATTTTCTTATTTTTTTCGGCTTTTTTTGTTAATTTGACAAAGGAATAGGTCATGATTTGAAAGCTTGGCAAAATGTTCTAGCTAGCAAGTGACGCTTTCAAAACGTGGTCATATCTCTTTATTGGCATGTTTCAAAAGCGTGGCTATATATCACACATGGCCACACTCATACTGCCATATTTTTAAGAGTGACAATTTGTAAAAAGCATGGCAAAAAAAGCATAGCGATCCATCACTAAAAGCATGGGAATAGAACAACCGCTGCGTTTGCAGATGTGATCCTTTTAAAAGTGTGGCGGTAGTTCAAAAAGAGTGACAAAAAGCTATCGCCATGCTTTTTTCAACTTTTTGTTCGTGGCAACAGAGATGTTTTCTTGTAGTGTTACGATTTGGATCCCTTGCCTAACTTCCATGTAATTAACATCTATTAGAGTTCCAAAAGTTTGATTATTGCTTTCAGAACATTGAACTTGTTATTGTCATCTTCGTATGTTGGGAAGCCAATTAAAATTTTAGGAGATCTAGTAGATCTTAGTCATATGAAATCTCGGCGAGAGATCCAAATTTTGACAAGTTAACGTAAAAAATCAATACGCTATTTACGAAAATCAGCTCACGAGATAACATGAACTACTGGTATAAATTTTGAAAATCAAATTGAGTCAATTATAATTTTAAGGATTAATTTAAATCCAACTTTAAATTTTAGAAGTCAAATTGAATATTAATTCTATCTTCGCCTCTTAGTTTAAACTTAAAAAATAAACGTGATATCCAAATCAAAATAACTAAAGACATTTTCAGACGCAAAGTATTTTACGGCTGCTGGTGGTTGAAAAATTTGAACACTTGTGCTTATAGTATTAACTAATATTAACTAATAATAAGGCAGGGAGGCTTTGTCTTGTTAAATCGGTTATGACCTCTATCCCAGTTTATGAAATGCAAATTTCTCTTCTCCCGAAGTATGCATGTAATAAAATTGATTCCTTAATGAGACAGTTCTTGTGGAAAGGCCAAGCGACTGGAAAAGGGCTGCCTCTGGTCAGGTGGGAGGTCGCCATAACTCCTAAAAAGGCAGGAGGATTGGGTATTAGGGATACTTCCTGTGCTAACATGGCACTTTTGGGAAAGTTGGTATGGGATTGTCTAAACAATAGTGAGAAGTTATGGGTGCAGGTTTTGAAGCATAAATATCTCAGGAATCAATCTGGTATGAACGGAAACAGTAGAAATTCTTCATCGGCTACCTGGAAGAACATTGTTAGTGCCTATGAGCATCTCAAGGAAGGGCTTCATTGGAATATTGGAGATGTCCACAAATCAGTTTGGTATGATGAGTGGACTCCTTTTGGTAAACTTTGCAACCTTGTTCCTTATGTACATATTTCTGAATCAGATTTCATGGTGGCTGACTTGTGGAAAGGGGTGTCTTGGGAGGTTGATAGTCTTACCACGCCTATTCCGCATGAGATTAAGCAGTTTATTTGTGGTCTGAGATATCCTAGTTCGACTGAGTTGGAGCCACAGTGGGAGTGGTGGCCTGCAGCATCAAAAAAGTATAGTGCAAGGGAGGGTTACAGATGGTTATTAAAGAAAGCATTAAATTGGAATGCCAATAGTAATTGGAACTGGTTGTGGAATACAAACATTTCGGAGAAATTCAAATTTACTATGTGGCTTGGCTTACATGATGCTCTACCAACTGAGACCTTTCGATTCAAGCGGCATTTAGCTTCTTCAGATATGTGTAAGAGATGTAACAAGGCGCAGGAGACTATGGAGCATTGCCTTAGAGACTGTGAACGATCAAAGGCAATTTGGTATATGTTGGATCCTAGTATCCTGGACTCGACGACTGGTACTGCTCTTGAAGAGTGGTTTCGGAAGGCCTTGGCTAACAATGAGGCGTCCTTTGGTGCAGGGCTTTGGTGGGTATGGAGACATAGGTGCAATGACATATTCAATACTGACAACCCTTGGACAGACCACAAGGTTGTTGCCTTGGCCAGAATTACCGCCAAGGACTTACAGGTTTACAGGAATCGAAGCAATGCCTTTAGGTCTCTCCGAAATTGCCTGTGTTGGGAACCACCGGTAGGTAATAGTTTTAAAGTTAATTGTGATGCAAGCTTGTATATGGATTCAAATTTAGCGGGATTTGGGTGTATTATTAGAGATTCTAAGGGAGATTGGATCTCGGGCTGCTCTGGAAGCATTCCCCCTTGGTCTATAATCAGATGTGAATTATTTGCTGCTTGGAGGGGGCTGGTTTTAGCTTGGGATTGCGGTTTGAGGGATATTATATGTGAAACGGATTGCCTTGACATTCTGCCCATCATGCATGAGCTTACAAGTGGGTATTCATCTGAAGTAACAGATTTGGTTCACAAGATTCAGGAGCTTTTATCTCGTCCTTGGCTTGTTCACGTTGAATGGGTGTCCCGAGAAGCAAATAGAGCTGCGGATTGGATGGCTAAATATAGTGCCAAGAATAACTCTAATCATGTTATTTGGTCTGAGCCTTGTGTTGATCTTCAACGAATCATCCGCTCGGATTTAGGATAGTTTTTGCTTTGTTTCTTTCCTTGTTTAGACACCAAAAAAAAAAAAATCTTATTTAAATATAATTTCATAATAATAACTAATAATCAAAGTATGCAACAGAGGTATATAATTACTCTTTGTTTAGATCACTTCATTTGTCTGAGCCAAGTTTTGTTATTATATTTTCATTCAATGAACTTGATGAATTGTGAAACAGTGAATTAGTATTAATATTTATTAATTTGAATCCATACAAATGGCGACAGGCATATATCATGCATGCCCATGCTCCATATATAGTACATTTTATATTAGACGGTTGCTCGTATATATAGATAGATTCACAGATATATAACGGTTGTCCTGTCTTTATGCATGATATTTATTTAACTTTAAAATTTTAAAAACATAACAAATTAATTACTAATCAGCAGCAACATATATTCATTTTCTTTACATTCATAGATAATTCATTAATGTAGCTTTTCTTAGTTATGCACAATGATAAAATAATTGATGCCTTCATACATATAAATATAATTACAATATTTAGAGTTTCTTTCCTAAAAGAAAGAAAATTGAAATATCTATGAATTTAATATGTAAATAATTAACTCACACATAAACAATTCGATCAGAGAGTATCACGGACCTATGCCCTTTTAATCAATTATCGATAGCTTAGCTCTTGTTTTGGGTTATTAGTACTGTCTAAAGAGAACGTTTATTAGAACTTCGAATTATTAGTTATATATTACTCATTGAGGTGTTTAAAAGTGGTAGGCTGGTAGCTTTACAATATTTCATATTGAATTTTAATTATTCATAAATTTAAATATGATTTAATAATTCTATTAATTATCATCTAAGTTTGTTTAAGTGTTTAAATATATTAAA
The DNA here is from genome assembly GCF_000817695.3 of Arachis duranensis. Taxonomy (NCBI): domain Eukaryota; kingdom Viridiplantae; phylum Streptophyta; class Magnoliopsida; order Fabales; family Fabaceae; genus Arachis; species Arachis duranensis. The sequence goes on along the minus strand of NC_029776.3, from coordinate 78,941,154 downwards.
AAAATTTTGCTTAAGTACTATAAGCAAATTAAGTTATTTTAAATTCGAAAAAGGGTTAAAGAATCTCAAAAATCGAATTTGAATAAATAGTTTACTTCAACAGCACCACCTCAAAAGTGAGAGCATACCTTAGAAAATAATATTACTGTAAGTGACTACCTCACAGGCTAAACATGTTTTTTGACTCTATGCTTTTTTTATATAATTTTTCATGATTTTATATATCTTTCAATTTTATTATTTTTTTAATATTTTTAATTTTAAATTTTAATTTAATCAATTATAATTTAGATATTAAACTATTTTTTTATTGTCTTCGTGACTTTATATATTTTATTTTATTCTTAATTTATTGATCTTTATTATTATTTTTTTATCTTTCATTCTATTATATGTAATTATGTTGTATATAAATTTTTAAAGCGAATCGATGAATTTATTAATTTAGAATATATTTTTTATTTTTAAAAATAGTAATAGAAAAATATTTTAATTATAATACATAATTAAATAGATGCATAAAATTTTTAGTATGATATTATATCAAAATTAAATTAAAAATATATAAAAAATTAATTATTTTAAAAAGAAAGAAAGAAAAAATTTTAAATTAAGTTTCTATTATTTTATATAAGAATAAAGCTCTACATCCAAACAAAATTTTAACCAAGTCTAACAAAGTTGTTATATCTCTTTTTTCATTTTCTTCTCCTTTTTGTTCTCTGTCTCTTTCTCTTTCTCTTTCTCTTTCTCCTCCTCTTTGTTCTTCTTTTTCTTCCAAATTCGTGCACGCAGGTTCTTCTTCTCTCCTCCTCCTCCTTCCCCAATGTTACGTCTTCTTTTTTATTCCTTAAGTAATTTTTTAACTGTTTGTTCAAGTATGAATTGAATTACTAATAAATCAGAAGTAGAAATTTAAAATAGACCAGGAAGAAACAAATCATAGTGTTTAAACAATGAATTATTCAAATTCAAATCAGTTGAATGAGAGCGAGTTCGATTTTTCTTCTTAATCGAATCAAGTAGATGAGGTTCGGATTATTCAATTTTGAATTAAATAGAATAGAATGCATCTCTAAATTCAGTTATTTATGAACATCATTTTTGGTTCATTTTGTATTATAAAACGGTTTTGTTTTGATTATATTTTCGATTCATTTGAGACGCAGGTGTTTCTGAATTTGAATTTATATAATGGACAATTTTCGGTTCATTTGGTATTATACAATAGTTTCGTTTTGATAATATTTTCGGTTCATTCAAGATGCAGGTGTTTCTGAATTCGAATTTATATAATGGACAATTTTCGGTTCATTTGGTATTATACAACAGTTTTTGTTTTTATAATATTTTCGGTTCATTCAAGACGCAGTTGTTTCTGAATTTGAATTTATATCATGGACAATTGTCGGTTCATTTGATATTATAAAATATTTTCGTTTTGATAATATTTTCGGTTTCAAAATTATTTAATGATGTCACCATAGAAAATCAGAATCAATAAAGATGTTAGTGAAATGTTGGTATTGTTGGTGATGACGATAACAAAGAAGAAGCATGCGCGAATTTAAAAGAAGAAGGAGGAGGAGGAAACAGAGAAGGAAAAGGAGAAGACGAAAATCAAGATGAAGAAGTTACGTTATTGAAATGCTCGTGTGATACACGCTAGTGTGATGATGAAAGTGGTTTTAGATGAGTTTGGGTCAACTTGGTTGGACTTAGTTGCCAAAAATACTTGGATGTGTAGCTCAACTGATTATATAAACATACTTTTCATATACAAGTTTAATTTTGGATATTTATATACAATTTTAGTTTCAAATTATAAATACTATGTATTATTAGGTTCTAACATGCCAATTTCTGTCTTTTATTATTAAAAGTGTATAAAAATAAATAAAAGTAAAATTAATTAGGATAACAAGTTATCTATAAT